>NC_053498.1:15716869-15916869 GCF_905171775.1 Rana temporaria | reverse complement strand
GGCTGCTTGCGTGCGTGTGTGTGTTTGGGTGGGTGCATGTGTGTTTGGGTGGGTGCGTGCGTTTGGGTGGGTGCGTGCGTTTGGGTGGGTGCGTGGGTGCGTGTGTTTGGGTGCGTGTGTGTGTTTGGCTGCTTGCGTGCGTGTGTGTTTGGCTGCTTGCGTGCGTGTGTGTTTGGCTGCTTGCATGCGTGTGTGTGTTTGGCTGCTTGCGTGCGTGTGTGTGTTTGGCTGCTTGCGTGCGTGTGTGTGTTTGGGTGGGTGCATGTGTGTTTGGGTGGGTGCGTGCGTGCGTGTGTTTGGCTGCTTGCGCGCGTGTGTTTGGCTGCTTGCGTGCGTGTGTGTTTGGCTGCTTGCGTGCGTGTTTGGCTGCGTGGGTGCATGCGTTTGGAGGTGCGTGTTTGGGTGCGTGCGTGTTTGGGTGCGTGCGTGTTTGGGTGCGTGCGTGTTTGGCTGCTTGCGTGCGTGTTTGGCTGCTTGCGTGCGTGTTTGGCTGCTTGCGTGCGTGTTTGGCTGCTTGCGTGCGTGTTTGGCTGCTTGCGTGCGTTTGGAGGTGTGTGCGGCTGCTTGCGTGTGTTTGGCTGTTTGCATGCGTGCGTTTGCATGTTTAGCTGCTTGCGTGCGTGTTTGGCTGCTTGCGTGCGTGTGTGTTTGGGTGCGTGCGTGTTTGGGTGCGTGCGTGTTTGGCTGCTTGCATGCGTGTTTGGCTGCTTGCGTGCGTGTTTGGATGCGTGTGTTTAGGTGTGTGTGTTTGGGTGCGTGTGTTTGGCTGCTTGCGTGCGTGTTTGGCTGCTTGCGTGCGTGTTTGGCTGCTTGCGTGCGTGTTTGGCTGCTTGCGTGCGTGTTTGGCTGCGTGCGTTTGGAGGTGTGTGTTTGCGTGCGTGTGTGTTTGGGTGCTTGCGTGCGTGTGTGTGTGTTTGGCTGCTTGCGTGCGTATGTGTGTGTGTGTTTGGCTGCGTGCGTGTGTGTGTTTGGCTGCTTGCGTGCTTGGCTGCGTGGGTGCATGCGTGCATTTGGAGGTGTGTGCGGCTGCTTGCGTGCATGTGTTTGGCTGTTTGCATGCATGCGCTTGCATGTTTAGCTGCTTGCGTGTGTGTTTGGGTGCGTGCGTGTTTGGCTGCTTGCGTGCGTTTGGGTGTGTGTGTTTGGCTGCTTGCGTGCGTGCGTGTGTGTGTGTTTGGGTGCGTGTGTTTGGGTGTGTGTGTTTGGGTGCGAGCATGTGTGTTTGGGTGCGAGCGTGTGTGGCTGCTTGCGTGCGTGTGTTTGGGTGTGTGCGTGTGTGTTTGGGTGCTTGCGTGTTTGGGTGCGAGCGTGTGTGGCTGCTTGCTTGCGTGTGTTTGGGTGCGTGCGTTTTTTTTGCAAGTTTATAATTTTCAGTACTATGCGTTTAACTCTTTAGTCTATGCAAAACATACAGTTTGGCTTTCTACACTCCCCGTAATTTCATGTTCAAAGCCATCAGGAGACGATGCGCAGTCACTGACCTGACCCTCACGCAGCTGGTAAGAGATGAGACGCACGGTAACGGGACCTGGTCCACTATGAGCTACAGGAGGGCTGATGGTGACGGTGAGCTGAGGATTGGAGGACAGCGGCATCTCCAGAGGTTCAGGAGGCACAGAAAGGATCTTGTTGATGCGAACTGTTGTGGCTATTCCAACCAAAGACTGTGATAAAAAAGGAAACATTTTATGAAAAGACAGCTTACACATTAAAAAAAAAAAATCACAAAAAACATAAAACCTGAAATAGTAAATACAATAAGTATTATACATGACATTATACTACTTCTAGATAGTATGGAAGTAGCTGACCTGCTACTTTGATATCGCGCTCCTTCACTTGAAGTAATGGATCTCATAGTAGCATGAATGTTGTGAACCAGGGCTTATACATTATTTTGTACTCACTGCAAGCAATTCCATCTCTGTGATGTTCCAAAAGGACTTCCAGAAGTTCACATCCAGGTTTTGTGTTATCCTTTCATAATCTGCTCCTCGCCGCTCCGGGTCCATGGCGTATCTTCCACTTATGAAGAAGGAGCTGGCTGCTACACCTGCAAAGAAGGAGGACAAATTGTCACAAGCTGCCATACAGCCAGGTACATGATATCATCTGCCAGATACAATATTACTCCCAGTTATAGTCAGTGGCGGCCCATAATGCAGGGTGCAGGCACGCCGCCTCCCTATCCATGCGTTTGGTCCCCTAATTTATATGCGAGGCGCCAGACGCATGAATTCCAAGGTTATTTAATTTTAGCTTGTGATTAGAGCCATAGGCTTCAAAAAAAGGTTGGCTCGGGGCACTGCGCCACAAACCCACCCAGTTGTGCGACAATAGCGAATGAATATTCGCTACGTCACACTGATTCTCCTCCCGGCCAATCAGGAAGCGGATCATGAGATACGTTTCCCCGATTGGCAAAAAGGAGAAGTGATTCTATTGGCCTAGGAGGAGAAGGGAGGAGACGCACTTCGTCTGGAGGGAAACGCTGCCCGATGATGGGGTAAGTGCAGGGCTGGTAACGACGACGACTGACTGTGGGTGCATGGTTTGTCGCCCCCCCCCACCAGCCGACACCAATTATAGCCCTAATAGGACAGCTGTAGAAGGAACGTGATCTCTCAGTGATACAGGACCTGATGCAGTGTTTTCAGCAGCACAGGCAAGTCATAAAACTCCTCTTTCCCCATTTATTAGCACAGGGTGGTCCCATGATTTTAGATTCATATACCAAAGTGAATGAAATGAGTTTCTTCTAGATCAGGGGTGTTAAACTTCATTTCATTGTGGGCCGCATCAGCATTATGATATCCCTCAAAAGGGCCGGTTGTATCTGTAAGATTAGATGTCCAGCGCTTCCCCTCCCCTTACATTAGATGTCAAGAGCCACCCCACCATCAGAAGTTGAGTCCCCCACTCTCCCTTACATCACAGTGCACCCCCCTTTCCTTATGCTGCTGCTGGGAAGAAACTGGATGCATTGCTTGAAAGCAGAAAGTAAGGGTCTGGAGGAGGACCAGAGTAGGGCTGGAGCTCTGCTGCAGGAGAGGTGCGAGGGCCACATGAAATGGCCTGTAGGGCCGTATTCGGCCCATGGGCCTTGTGTTTGACACCTGTGTTCTAGAGGCTCTAGAGACAGAAGTGTTATGTTTAACCACTTCCCGCCCAGTCAATAGTCAATTGACGTCCGGGAAGTGGTTGTGAAATCCTGACTGGATGTCTATTGACGTCCTGCAGGATTACGTGGGGGCGCGCAGCGCGGCGATCTGTGATGCTCAGCCGTGATTGGACAAAGCTGATCACGTGGTAGAGAGCCTCCGCCGGAGGCTCTTTACCGAGATCGGAGATGCAGGGTGTCAGGCTCAAAAGCGACGCGGGAACGACACACATACTTTAACATGGTGGAGTAATTTTACACCATGTTAATAGCACCCCTAACTTTGCGACGGGAAACTAAGACTTGCGCCGACGTAACGACGGGAAAAACCTTTGTGGATCGCCGTAACTGCTAATTTGCATACCCAACGCTGGAATACGACGCAAACTCCCCCCAGCGGCGGCCGAAGTATTGCATCCTAAGATCCGACGGTGTAAGTCAATTACACCTGACGGATCTTAGGGCTATCTATGCGGAAATGATTCTATGAATCAGTCGCATAGATACTCTGAGAGATATGACGGCGTTTCAGAGATACGCCGTCGTATCTCTTCTGGGAATCTGGCCCTTACTTTTTTACAAACAGAAAAAAATAAAAACTTAATTTTTTTCAAAAATGTCGGTCTTTTTTTAGTTCTTGCGCAAAAAATAAAAATCGCAGAGGTGATCAAATACCACCAAAAGAAAGCTCTATTTGTGGGAAACAAATGATAAAAATTTCATTTGGGTACAGTGTAGCATGACCGCGCAATTGTCATTCAAAGTGCGACAGTGCTGAAAGCTGAAAATTGGCCTGGGCAGGAAGGTGCGTAAGTGCCCGGTATGGAAGTGGTTAACAGAAGTCTACGAGACAGTGTGCGATTGCACTCATCAGTGTTCACCCACAACTGAAATATCACTTTTTCTGCACAAAATATGCATGCACAGTGTTCTCCATGTGTTCCAATGGCTCTAGTCCACACCACACAGTCAGTTTCAGGTGCATGGTGTGAACTAGAGCCATTGAAAAAGCGCACGGAACTAAAAGCATAAAAACAAACAAAGCAGAGCAATCTACAATCCCATGCTTTCTACACGGTGCACACTTACCATAATAGGCTACAAGAGCTCCCTCAGCTGTCAGTGAGAGCATAGTGAGGAGGAGGAAGAGGAGAAACCATCACATTACAGCAAACATGGCGTCCTCCTCTCACACACATACATTGTAAAGTCATTCACACAACTGACATGCAGTTTTAATGAACATTGCATTGATTATTCCCACTAATCTGATTTTCAGATCATCTACAATAATACCACCAAACCAGCCGCAGGCTAAAAATATGAACTAGACCTTGGAAAGAAGCAAAGTGTTTTATGATCAAAGCCGTCTGTCTCATACTGAACATGCAATGTGACCATTGGCTGGAGGGCTGATCTCTGCACTGGCAGATGGAGGCCATAGGCTGCTGACCTAATATATCTTATGCAGCCAAAAGACTGGCCTCCCCAATGGTGGTGGTCCTGTTGAAGCGGAGGTCCGCCAACATTTTTTTTTTTTTTAAAGTCAGCAGCTACAAATACTGCAGCTGCTGACTTTTAAAATAAGGACACTTACCGCATATACTTGAGTATAAGCCGACCCGAATATAAGCCGAGGCACCAAATTTTACCACAAAAAATTGGGAAAACGTATTGACTTGAGTATAAGCCTAGGGTGTCCATGTGCATGCCCCACTGTGTCCCTGTGCATGCCCCACTGTGTCCCTGTGCATGCCCCACTGTGTCCATGTGCATGCCCCACTGTGTCCATGTGCATGCCCCACTGTGTCCCTGTGCATGCCCCACTGTGTCCCTGTGCATGCCCCACTGTGTCCATGTGCATGCCCCACTGTGTCCCTGTGCATGCCCCACTGTGTCCCTGTGCATGCCCCACTGTGTCCATGTGCATGCGCCCCACTGTGTCCCTGTGCATGCCCCACTGTGTCCATGTGCATGCGCCCCACTGTGTCCCTGTGCATGCCCCACTGTGTCCCTGTGCATGCCCCACTGTGTCCCTGTGCATGCCCCACTGTGTCCCTGTGCATGCCCCACTGTGTCCCTGTGCATGCCCCACTGTGTCCCTGTGCATGCCCCACTGTGTCCCTGTGCATGCCCCACTGTGTCCCTGTGCATGCCCCACTGTGTCCCTGTGCATGCACCTCACTGTGTCCATGTGCATGCCCCACTGTGTCCCTGTGCATGCCCCACTGTGTCCATGTGCATGCACCTCACTGTGTCCATGTGCATGCCCCACTGTGTCCATGTGCATGCGCCTCACTGTACCCATGTGCATGCCCCACTGTGTCCATGTGCATGCCCCACTGTGTAGGGTGACCACATTTCAAAACGGCCATTCAGGGACCCTCTTCCCAAAAATCATTTTGTGCTGTAATGAATCACAGCACAGCTGGGGCGGCGGATGCGCGCTCTACCAAGAAGAACTGATCACGCCCCCAAAAAAGGCAGCCGCATCGCCACTTTACTCACTGATAGCACTTGTGCTGACTGGCCGAGGCTCGTTTTACCTTCTTCCAACGCTGGCTTTACACCACCTTGCTGTGATTAGACACAAGAGGCGGGATTTCTGATTTCTTGTCAGTGAGTTAAGTGGCGATGTGGTGGCCTTTTTTGGGAGCAACAGATAGAGGGGAGGGGGGGTGGCTGTGTCAGCTTCATTCCGGGACAATGTATTGTCCCGGAATGAAGGTGCCCGGGACCTGGGACAGACCTGCAAAATGCGGGACTATCCCGGGCAATCCGGGACATGTGGTCACCCTACCACTGTGTCCATGTGCATGCCCCACTGTGTCCATGTGCATGCATCACTGTGTCCAAGTGCATGATGCCCCATTGTGTCCAAGTGCATGCCCCATTGTGTCCATGACTAGACTGACGTTTAACATGGGAGTCTATGGAAGGGGTGCCCAGCTTTGAGGGGGAAAAAAAAAAAAAAATCGGTGCTCCCCGGCCGTAAGGCTCCTAGACAACAAACGTGTTACTACTACTATTGGGGCTACATGTGTGCCAAGTTTTGGGTACAGGGGACCTACGACTGGGTACCCAAAGTCACCGGGGAAATTACCATTTAACATGGGAGTCTATGGAAGGGGTGCCCGGCTTTGAAAGATCGGTGCTCCATAGGTCCCCTGGACAACAAGCTTTGCACACTTGTAGAGGAAGAGTGGGGGTCCAGTGGACCTACAGCCAGCCGGTACCGGGTCCCCAAAGTCCGGGAGATCAGGCGCAAAGAGATGACTCGAGTATAAGCCAAGGGGGGCATTTTCAGCACAAAGAAATGTGCTAAAAAACTCGGCTTATACTGGAGTATATACAGTACCTGTCCAGGGCGCCCTGTCGGGAAGGGAACCAGGCAGTGAAGCCTTGAGGCCTCACTGCCTGATTCCCTACTGCTGGTTTCCGAATGTAGAGCCTACAAAGCACCCTGAAAGAGCCGTTCTATTCACACTGGAGCAGTGCGCTGGCAGGACGTTAAAAAACATCCTGCAAGCCGCAACTTTGGAGCAGTGAAGAAGCGGTGTGTATACCGCTCCTTCACCGCTCTTGCCCATTGAAATGAATGGGCACTGTGGCCATACCGCCAGCAAAGCGCCGCTGCAGTGGCGCTTAGAGGGTGGTTTTAAATACCTCTGCAAACATGACGGTAAAGCGCCACTAAAAATAGAGGCGCTTTTCCACCGCCCGTGCTGCAGTGTGAAAGGGGCCTAACTGAAATGCGGGTTTGAAATCGTGCTGAGTTCAGCTGAAATTCGCACGATTTTAAACCCGCGTTCAGTGTGAACGAGGGCTTATGCGCATTTGAAATCAATGGTATTTTGCTAAGCCGTGTATGGAAATGCATGTCAAATGCCCAAAAAAAAAATAACACCTGTTGACATGAATCCTAACTATTGTATGAGACATGCACAGGCAAGTCCCTACAATGCAAACCAGCAGCTCAATGAGGCTTCAAAGCGCTGACCACTAGAGGGCGCTGGTTACCACAACCTATTTATAATGACAGATGAAATGTATTAACAACACAATTTACCTGCATGCAATGCATTGTAAAGGTTTACAGTTTTGACTTTTCTTGGAAAAAGAGGAACTTGGAAAGATATATTAAAAAAAGAAAAAGAAAAAAACACATTTAAAGTGGATGTAAACCCAAAATGTTTTTTTTTTTGGTTGATGTCACAATGTAGAGTATAAGATTTCCTATTATCTGTGCCCAGTCTTGCCACACAGAGTTAATCCAGCTCTGAGCAATCCTCTTTTATTGTTCAGTTAAAAATTAACAGACTTCCAGATAAAACCCTGTCTAAATATAAAGTCCTTTCCTCTCTCCTTGCTTTGAGTGACAGGTTATTTACATATCTAGCTTGGACATGTTTATCATAATATGAGGTGATCCACAGTTCATTGTATATTACCAGGGATGGACTGGCCATTGGGACTACAGGGAGTTTCCCGGTGGGCCGATGGCTCAGTGGGCCGGCTTCAGTGACAGCGGACCGCTGCCCCCCTCCGCTCCTCTGTCTCTCTCTTCCCGCAGCGCTCACCTCCTCTCCCTCCCCGCAGCGCTCACCTGGGGGGAAAAAAGAAGCAGGGAGAGGACCAGAGGAGCAGGGGGACGACAGAGGAGCATGGGGGGAGGGGACAGACAGCTGACTCAACAGCTATGGCCTGGGAGTTTCTCACTTCTGCCTAATCTTGTCCCATAAGGGGGGGGGGGGGGGGGGCACCAAACTGATTCTTTGCCCAGGGTGAAATAATGTCTAGCTTCCCCACTGGTACTGCCTATAAGAGTACCAGCCTTTCTACTCTTAGTCTGCATTCACACCTTGGCGTACCTAATCGCGGCGTTTTGTCCCGCGAATTGCGGCGTTTTGTACCGCAATTTACGGCGACAAAACGCTGCGATTGTGAATGCAGCTTACCCCCAGGTCCACATCTCCTATGCCGAACGCCGCCTGAAAAAAAGGTCCGGGACTTGTTTTCAGGTGTACGGGGTTCGGCGTGGAGATGTGAACCATCTCCATAGAGGGCAATGTAAAATCATCCCTCCAGCGTCTTAGGGGCTGCTGCGGCGTCGCGCTTCAGGCGTATATACGCCTAGGTGTGAACAGAGCCTAAAATATTGAACGGCTAGTGAAGGGGGAGAGGGGGCTTGGGTGGCCGGGGTGCTGTTGGAGTTGTCCGGCCGCCATGGGAGTGACCTGGATGAGGTCCAGGGCCAAATTTCTGTTCCAGTCCAGCCCTATATATTACCAGGATGTGTTATGTGTGGGAGGGGTGGATTTCTCACTTTTTATACTGTGGATCACCTCATATTATGATAAACATAACATAACATATGATAAACATGTCCAAGCTAGATATGTAAACCTGTCACTCAAAGCAAGGAGAGAGGAAAGGACTTTTTATTTAGACAGGTTTTTATCTGGAAGTCTGTTAATTTTCACTGAAGAATAAAAGAGGATTTCTCAGAGCTGGATTAACTCTGTGTGGCAAGACTGGGCACAGATGATAGGAAATCATATACTCTACATTGTGATATAAAAAAAAAAAAAAAAAAAAATAGGGTTTACATCCACGTTAAAGAGTCAGAGTTTGCTGACTCTCACACTACTTACTTATTCCAGATTCATGACGCTTGTAGTTCTCCCCGAATGACACCAACCCAATAGAGATAGTCTGCAGGAACGGGCGGATGGAAGGAGTGAACTGCAAACAGAGAACAGATGATGGGGATTAAACAGGCAGGTCACTTGAAAACAGGAACAAAGAGTAAAAATCACAACGAAATCCAGAGCAAAGGTTACAGGAGGAGCGACAAGGGTCATATCAATAGGATGTAAACCTAAGGCAACAGGTCAGTATACATAAACCTCTGTGATAAAGGGGCGTTATACCTTCTGGAACCCCATCAACTCTAAGGCTTCATTTCCATGGACGTTTTTGGATGTTTTTACAGCCACTTTTCTGAGCGGGTGGGCACGGATAGGCGGCATGGATGGGGCACCGATAGGCGGCATGGATGGGGCACCGATAGGCGGCATGGATGGGGCACCGATAGGCGGCATGGATGGGGCACCGATAGGCGGCATGGATGGGGCACCGATAGGCGGCATGGATGGGGCACCGATAGGCGGCATGGATGGGGCACCGATAGGCGGCACGGATGAGCACCGATAGGTGGCACGGATGGGCATAGATGGGCACTATCGTATGTGTTGTACTAATGGATGCCAATCAGTGCCAAACAATGCCTGCCAATCAGTGATGCCCATTGTGGGCACTGATTGGCATCCATTGCGGCACTGATTTGCATCCATTTTTTGTGTCCTCATCCCTGGTGGTCTAGGGTGGCATACCTATTTTATTTTGCATCCCTGGTGGTCCAGTGGGCATCCTCGGGGGGGCTGTGCTGATAATCGATCAGCACAAACCCCCCCCCCCTGTCACAGGAGCAGCCGATCGGCTCTCCTCTACTCACGTCTGACAGACGCGGGTGAGGAAAAGCCGATTACTGGCTTTTCCTGTTTACATTGTGATCAGCCGTGATTGGACACGGCTGATCACGTGGTAAAAAGTCTCCGTGAGAGACTCTTTACCTTGATCAGTGTTGCGGGGTGTCAGACTGACACCCTGCAACAACGATCGGGCGCAGTGGCTCAAAATCCTGAGGACGTCATATGACGTCCACTCAGGATTCTACAACCACTTTGCCGACGTCAATATGTCATTGGTGGGTGGCAAGTGGTTAAAAACAGCTCTCCATGTTAGTCTATGGCCTCATGCCCACCATGACGTTTTTGAGCTGTAGATGGCTGAGCCGTTTTTAAGCTGCAAAAAAAAAAACCAGGACCAGTGCGTTCTGAAGCTCCAGCGTTAGAGCTGTAAAAACGCCAGACGTTAAGAAACGCACAAAAATGCTACTGCAGCGTTTTTGAGCTCCAGTTAAAAAAAAAAAAAACATGGACAGGTGTTCTCAAGCTGTAAAAATGGCTAAAAAAAAGTGGCTGTAAAAACGTCCATGGAAAAGCCTAAAAAGAAAAAAGGAAAACACTGCGCCCCATTCTTACCCAACTCACTTTCAAAATGATATTATAACAAAAAAAATGATATTCCAGCAAAGTGAACAGTGAGCTGCACTAGTAGTAACGTCACCAAATCTTACAACCAATCTGGCAAGACTTATGCCGGCCATACACTCTACTAAAAATCGTCCGAACGAACTTTCCAAAAACGAACGTTCGCTCGTGAGTGCAAACGATAGTGCCATCAGGTAATGACCGATAAATCCTTCAGTGGACACAAATAAAAAAAAAATTGGTTTGTTTTTTTCACATATACCTAGTGCAGAAAGTTCGGACGGGAAACACATTAACCTTCCGATTTATCGTTCGTTCGGCAGAAAATTTCCAAACTTGTCCTTCGTTTTTTCGGCTCAAAAACGTCCCAACGATTATCGATTTTGTGCCCATTAACTGATCGAAAAACGAACAAACTGTCTGAACGACCGAATTTCCGCATAGTGTATGGTCAGCATTAGGCCCCTTCCATACGAGGCGGAGTCCATCGCTACGGAGTCCGCCTGCTCCGCAGGAGGAGATCAGTCCGTTGATCTCCGCTAAGCTGGCAGATGAGCTGGCGGATGACAGTCCCTCTCTGCTCACTGAGCAAGGAGGGGCTTGTCGGGCGCCGCTGTTTCCTATGGAGCGATCTTATGACAACGGACAGCATGTCCGTTGTCATCAGATCTCACCCGATCCGCCATGGACGGATGGCGACGTATCCCCATACGTCTGTTTTTAGCGGATCAGGTCGGATGTCAGCGGACATGTCTCCGCTGACATCCGACGCTCCATAGAGATGCATGGAGCGGCCGTTCAGGTCCGCTGTCAAAACTGACAGGCGGACCTTAACGGTCCGTTGGTGTGAAAGGGGCCCTAGAGGGGCTGGAGGGGGATCCTCATTAAAAAAGGCTTTTTTTTCTCTTTATTGCAGAAAAAAACATTAACCACTTAAGACCCGGACCAAAATGCAGGTAAAGGATCCGGCCAGGTTTTGCGATTCGGCACTGCGCCGCTTTAACTGACAATTGAGCGGTCGTGCGACGTGGCTCCCAAACAAAATTGGCGTCTTTTTTTTTATTCCCAGAAATAGAGCTTTCTTTTGGTGGTATTTGATCACCTCTGCGGTTTTTATTTTTTGCGCTATAAACAAAAATAAAGCGACAGTTTTGAAAAAAAAATGCAATATTTTTTTCTTTTTGCTATAATAAATATCCCCCAAAAATATATAAAAAAAAATGTTTTCCTCAGTTTAGGCCAATACGTATTCTTCTACCTATTTTTGGTAAAAAAAAAAAATCTCAATAAGCGTTTATCGGTTGGTTTGCGCAAAATTTATAGCGTTTACAAAATAGGGGTTGGTTTTATTGCATTTTTATTAATATTTTTTTTTTTTACTACTAATGGCGGCGATCAGCGTTTTTTTTTTCGTGACTGCGACATTATGGCGGACACTTCGGACAATTTTGACACATTTTTGGGACAATTGTCATTTTCACAGCAAAAAATGCATTAAAAATGCACTGGTTACTGTGAAAATGACAATTGCAGTTTGGGAGTTAACCACAAGGGGGCGCTGAAGGGGTTATGTGTGACCTCATATGTGTTTCTAACTGTAGGGGGCGGGGCTGGACGTGTGACATCATTGATCAAGTTTCCCTATATTAGGGAACGCACGATCAACGACAGCGCCACAGTGAAGAACGGGGAAGCTGTGTTTACACATACCTCTCCCCGTTCTTCAGCTCCGGGGACCGATCGCGGGACTCCAGTGGTGATTGGGTCCCGCGGCCGCCAAAGCTTCGGACCGTGTCGCGGGCGCGCGCCCGCGACCCACAGCTGGGCACTTAAAGAGGACGTAATAGGTACATGCTTGTGCCCAGCCTTGCTATTCTGCCAACGTATATGTGCAGGAGGCGGTCCTTAAGTGGTTAAAGTGGTTGTAAAGGCAGAAGGTAAAAAACCTCCTGTGTGCAACAGCACCTCCAAATACTTACCTGAGCCCCCCTCTCGATCCAGCGATGTCCAGGAGAGCCTTGCCTCTCTGGGGACTCGCACTTTATGATTGGCCTTTGGCAGTGATGGGAGCCACTGGCCGTCAATCACAGCCAGTGAGCCATTTTACATATTTTAACCCCAATAAATGTATATTGATTGGTTTGTGTGGAAGTTATAGCATCTACAGACTATGAGAGATATATACTGGGATGGTTTACACTAGTAATGGTGGTTATTAATCCTTTGTATTGTTGCGTGCCTAGATAATACACTAACATTCAGTAATGTGGTCCCAATGCAGTGACACAGAGGGGCCATGGCCTAGGAGGAAAGGTAAAGAGATGGAAAATCATATAGCTGGCTGAACTTCATAAAATCTGTGTCATCATATCTTATCTCTGGCACTGATAACACACTATGATGTCATTGTCACACATACTGAGAGAAGATCAAGGTTCCCTCTGTAAGGTCAGGGACAAAACCGTCTCACTGCCGGGAATAGGAAAAATTCCAATGGAAAGTACTATGACACTAAAACGTAAAGTGTAGAAAAAACAAAACACAAGATAAGGCAAACTAAATATGGTCCAAATTGATCTTGTAACAAAAAACTACATTATATGCAAGCCACTTAACCACCAGTAGATATACATTGGCAGAATGGCACGGCTGCGCAAAGCAACGTACAAATACGTTGCTTTGAATTTGACACCGCGTGGTCGCACGCATGCCCCTGCCGCAAGCTCCGTGACCGTGGGACCGATCGGGTCACGGAGCTGCAGAAGAGGGAGATGCCTGTGTAAACAAGGCATTTCCCTGTTCTGCCTAGTGACAGGACACCGATCTTCTGCTCCCTGTCATCGGGAGCAGTGATCAGTGTCGTGTCCCTGGTAGCCCAGCCCCCACACAGTTAGAATTACTCCCTAGGACGCACTTAAGCCCTTCCTCGCCTCCTAGTGGTTAACCCCTTCCCTGCCAGTGTAATTTACACAGTAATCAGTGCATTTTTATAGCACTGATCGCCGTATAAATGACAATGGCCTCAAAGTAGCGTCAAAAGTGTCCGATGTGTCCGCCATAATATCGCAGTTACGATAAAAATAGCAGATCACAGCCAATACTAATAAAAAATAAAACAAAACGATCCCCTATTTTGTAGACGCTACTTTTGCGCAAACCAATCAATATACCGTATATACTCGAGTATAAGACGACCCGAATATAAGCCGAGGCACCTAATTTTACCACAAAAAAAATGGTAAAACGCCAGACCTCACTGTGCCCATTGCAGCCAGACCTCACTGTGCCCATTTGCAGCCAGACCTCACTGTGCCCATTTGCAGCCAGACCTCACTGTGCCCATTTGCAGCCAGACCTCACTGTGCCCATTGCGTGCCAGACCTCACTGTGCCCATTGCGTGCCAGACCTCACTGTGCCCATTGCGTGCCAGACCTCACTGTGCCCATTGCGTGCCAGACCTCACTGTGCCCATTGCGTGCCAGACCTCACTGTGCCCATTGCGTGCCAGACCTCACTGTGCCCATTGCGTGCCAGACCTCACTGTGCCCATTGCGTGCCAGACCTCACTGTGCCCATTGCGTGCCAGACCTCACTGTGCCCATTGCGTGCCAGACCTCACTGTGCCCATTGCGTGCCAGACTTCACTCTGCCCATTGCGTCCCAGAACTCACTCTGCCCATTGCAGCCTGAACTCACTCTGCCCATTGCAGCCTGAACTCACTCTGCCGATCTGTGTACCCGATTATCCGTGACATGCATATTCAGACGGCAGGCGTCCAGTGTTAAAAAGTCGCGCCTCCTTCTCTTCCTGTTCCGTGATAGGCGGAACACTCAGTTTCCCAGCAGACACTGTGTTCAGTGTTCTGCCTATCACGGACGTCCTCTTGTCCTCCCGTCTATCACGGAAAAAAGGACTAGGAGAAGGCGCGACTTTTTAACACTGGACGCCCGCCGTCTGTATATGCATGTCACAAACTCAGATACACAAGTTAAGTATAAGCCGAAGGGGGCATTTTCAGCCTAAAAAAAAAAAAAAAGTGCTGAAAAACTCTGCTTATACTCGAGTATATACGGTACGCTTATTGTTTCTCTTTTACCAAAAATATGTAGAAGAAAACGTATCGGCCTAAACTGAGGGGAAAAAAATTATATATTTTTTGGGGATATTTATTATAGCAAAAAGTGAAAAATACTGGCCCGGATTCAGAGAGCAATTGCGCCTGCGTAACCATAGTTACGCAGCGCAATTGCTGACTTGCTCCGGCGTTACGAATGCTCCTGATTCAGGAACATCGTAACGCCGACTGCAGCCTATAATCTGCGTGGCATAAGGCTCTTATGCCACGCAGATATTAGGCTGCATTCTTGCGATGACCGCTAGGGGGCGCTCCCATTGTGCTCAGTGTATAGTATGCAAATTGCATACTAACACCGATTCACAATGTTGCGCGGGCCCTGCGTACGCAAGTTACGGAGTTTCCGTATGGCGTCTTTAGCGTAAGGCTGCCCCTTCTAATAGTAGGGGCAGCCAATGCTAAAGTATACCCGCCGTTCCCGCGTCGTGAAATTTGAATTTCACGTCGTTTGCGTAAGTGATTCGTGAATGGCGCTGGACGCCATTCACGTTCACTTGGAAGCAAATGACGTCCTTGCGACGTCATTTGCCGCAATGCACGTCGGGAAAGTTTCCAGACGGAGCATGCGCTCGGCGCGGGAGCGCGCCTAATTTAAATGATTCCCGCCCCCTACGGGATCATTTACATTAGGCGCCCTTAAGCAGGGCAATTTTAAAGAGCGCACACGCAATTTACGGAGCTACTGCTCCGTGAATCGCGCGCAACGCAGATAATTTGCGGGGGCGCAGGGCAAAAACGCTGCCCTGTGCCTCCGTAAAAAAGGGGCAAATCTCTTTGAATCCGGGCCATTGCTTTTTTTTCAAAATTGGCAGTCTTTTTTTTGTTTATAGCGCAAAAAATAAAAACCGCAGAAGTGATTAAATACCACCAAAAGAAAACTCTATTTGAGGGAAAAAAAGGACATCAATTTTGTTTGGAAGCCACGTCGCACGACCGCGCAATTGTCAGTTAAAGCGACGCAGTGCCGAATCGCAAAAAGTGCTCTGGTCAGGAAGGGGGTAAATTCTTCCGGGGGTGAAGTGGTTACTAGTAAATTGAAAAAGGCAACTGAAATCTGGTGGTTACAGGTTTACATGTTGCTACTGGTTTCATTTTTTTCCCCCCTGGAACTTCTTTTACTCCACCTCAAAGTGTGAAAAAAAATTAATAAATCAGAAAAAGCGTTGCAAATAGAAAAGAAAAAAAAAAACAACAACAACAACAAGGATCGGGACCTCACCTGAAACCCCATGCAGCGTCCATAGAAGCAGCCTTTGTGCATGGTGCTGTACTCCCGCAGGAACTCTTCAGAAAGGCCTCGCTCTTGCCGGAAGAAGAGATCCCCATGTTGGTTGGCAGTAAGCAGCCTCTGTGCGAAACAGAGCAGTGCCCGCAGCTGGGTGAGAGCGGCACCATACGCTTCTAGCTCTGCGCAGTTGTGGGCGGCTCGAAAGAAGAGGCTGTGGCGGCTGGCTGTGATGTACCGGCACTTGTGCAAGATGTGCTGGGTACAGGAAAGTACCACCTTCAGTAGGCTTCGGTATCCGTTGGCTGGAGTGTCAGGGTCTAGGTCAAAAAGTGGGCAAACTGCAGCCAGGGCACGTATGGACGGTTCAACTCCAAGTGCCTGTTCTTGGATCCGGGCAAAGGCTTGCACCAATCGGGCGCCCACCTCAGCTTTAGACTCTCCAAAGTGCTTAATGTTATCCTGGCACAGGGTGTCCACGGCCTGGAACAGGGGTCGGGGGTCCATCTGCTCGGGAGGCACGAGCGCCACGCCTAAAATGAGTAAAAAAAACAAAACACATAAATCTCATTATCCGATACCACAGGACACAAGTTCTAAGACAAAACACAACCATGGGCCAAGAAAGGTTCCCATGTGGGCCAAGAAAGGTTCCCATGTGGGCCAAGAAAGGTTCCCAGGAGGGTCAAGGAAGGGTTCCCAGGAGGGTCAAGGAAGGGTTCCCAGGAGGGTCAAGGAAGGGTTCCCAGGAGGGTCAAGGAAGGGTTCCCAGGAGGGTCAAGGAAGGGTTCCCAGGAGGGTCAAGGAAAGGTTCCCAGGAGGGTCAAGGAAAGGTTCCCAGGAGGATCAAGGAAAGGTTCCCAGGGGGGCCAAGAAAGGTTCCCAGGAGGGTCAAGGAAAGGTTCCCAGGAGGGTCAAGGAAAGGTTCCCAGGAGGGTCAAGGAAAGGTTCCCAGGAGGGTCAAGGAAAGGTTCCCAGGGGGGCCAAGAAAGGTTCCCAGGAGGGTCAAGGAAGGGTTCCCAGGAGGGTCAAGGAAAGGTTCCCAGGAGGGTCAAGGAAAGGTTCCCAGGGGGGCCAAGAAAGGTTCCCAGGGGGGCCAAGAAAGGTTCCCAGGAGGGTCAAGGAAGGGTTCCCAGGAGGGTCAAGGAAGGGTTCCCAGGAGGGTCAAGGAAGGGTTCCCAGGAGGGTCAAGGAAAGGTTCCCAGGGGGGCCAAGAAAGGTTCCCAAGTGGGCCAAGGAAAGGTTCCCAGGTGGGCCAAGGAAAGGTTCCCAGGTGGGCCAAGGAAAGGTTCCCAGGTGGGCCAAGGAAAGGTTCCCAGGTGGGCCAAGGAAAGGTTCCCAGGTGGGCCAAGGAAAGGTTCCCAGGTGGGCCAAGGAAAGGTTCCCAGGTGGGCCAAGGAAAGGTTCCCAGGTGGGCCAAGGAAGGGTTCCCAGGAGGGTCAAGGAAAGGTTCCCAGGGGGGCCAAGAAAGGTTCCCAGGAGGGCCAAGAGAGGTTCCCAGGTGGGCCAAGAAAGGTTTCCAGGAGGGCCAAGAAAAGTTCACAGGAGGGCCAAGGAAAGGTTCCCAGGAGGGCCAAGGAAAGGTTCCCAGGAGGGCCAAGAAAGGTTCCCAGGAGGGTCAAGGAAAGGTTCCCAGGAGGGTCAAGGAAAGGTTCCCAGGAGGGCCAAGAAATGTTCCCAGGTGGGCCAAGAAAGGATCCCAGGAGGGCCAAGAAAGGATCCCAGGAGGGCCCAGAAAGGTTCCCAGGAGGGCCAAGAAAGGTTCCCAGGTGGGCCAAGAAAGGTTCCCAGGTGGGCCAAGAAAGGTTCCCAGGAGGGCCAAGAAAGGTTCCCAGGTGGGCCAAGAAAGGTTCCCAGGTGGGCCAAGAAAGGTTCCCAGGTGGGCCAAGAAAGGTTCCCAGGTGGGCCAAGAAAGGTTCCCAGGTGGGCCAAGAAAGGTTCCCAGGTGGGCCAAGAAAGGTTCCCAGGTGGGCCAAGAAAGGTTCCCAGGTGGGCCAAGAAAGGTTCCCAGGTGGGCCAAGAAAGGTTCCCAGGTGGGCCAAGAAAGGTTCCTAGGTGGGCCAAGAAAAGGTTCCCAGGTGGGCCAAGAAAATGTTCCCAGGTGGGCCAAGAAAGGTTCCCAGGAGGGTCAAGGAAAGGTTCCCAGGAGGGCAAAGAAAGGTTCCCAGGAGGGTCAAGGAAAGGTTCCCAGGAGGGCCCAGAAAGGTTCCCAGGAGGACCCAGAAAGGTTCCCAGGTGGCAATGCATCACCATGTCTTCTAAGCCCCAGAATCTTCTATATATATATATATATATATATATATATATATATATATATATATATATATATATATATATATATATATATATAAATAAAAGTTGTCCTCTAATTTTTTATCTTTTTGTATAAAAATGTAGAAGATTCTGGGGCTTAGAAGACATGGTGATGCATTGCCACCTGGGAACCTTTCTGGGCCCTCCTGGGAACCTTTCTTGGTTTCCGCCACCTGAGTCCCATTGCAGAGATTTCCCTTCACTTCCTGTCTCATAGCCAAACAGGAAGTGAGAGGAAATCCCTGCAAATGAAGGGAATCCATTAATTGGTGTCCCCAATGGAAGATTTCCACTCTATTATTTTTCTGACGACAACCCACAATTTTAGATCTTCTTTTCATTTAATGATAACAGGACAAGCAGAGGGTAAATCTGGGGACAGGCAGCAATAAAACCTGACAGGTGTTCTAACCCCTCTCCACCCTATCCAAAACAGAAAAAAAAACAAAACGTTTTGCCTTTAGTTCTAATTTCATTTAAAGGGTATCGCTGCGACTCCAAACTCTCTGCAGATGTCAGATCTATCTATTAATAGGAAAATAAAGGCTCAGGTAAATAGGTTTAGCCACATTAGTCTGCATGACTACATCAATCTGCTGTAAATATAATGGACAGAAGGCATGCTTATCTTCCAGTATATCTAGATCACAGGAGGCAACAGCCCCAGGCTTCCTACATTATGTCATGCAGCAATAAAACACGGTGAGAGGCCCGACACCTTCCCCGGAGCAGCTAATATGTAGAGCAGCCTCTCAACCAGGGATCCTTCTTAGGTTGCTAGGGGTTTCCTCAGCAATGAACAAGGTCTACCTCTCAGACAGATAATTATTCACACCAATTAACTTTGTAACTATCTGTAAGAGGGGAATTCTTCCCACTGACCACCAATGTAAGAGACATTCTTCCCACTGACCACCAATGTAAGAGACATTCTTCCCACTGACCACCAATGTAAGAGACATTCTTCCCACTGACCACCAATGTAGGAGACATTCTTCCCACTGATCACCAATGTAAGGAACATTCTTCCCACTGACCACCAATGTAAGAGACATTCTTCCCACTGATCACCAATGTAAGGGACATTCTTCTCACTGATCACCAATGTAAGAGACATTCTTCCCACTGACCACCAATGTAAGAGACATTCTTCCCACTGATCACCAATGTAAGAGACATTCTTCCCACTGATCACCAATGTAAGGAACTTTCTTCCCACTGATCACCAATGTAAGGGATATTCTTCCCACTGATCACCAATGTAAGGGACATTCTTCCCACTGATCACCAATGTAAGAGACATTCTTCCCACTGATCACCAATGTAAGGAGAATTCTTCCCACTGATCACCAATGTAAGGGACATTCTTCTCACTGATCACCAATGTAAGGAACATTCTTCTCACTGATCACCAATGTAAGGAGCATTCTTCCCACTGATCACCAATGTAAGGGATATTCTTCCCACTGATCACCAATGTAAGGGACATTCTTCCCACTGATCACCAATGTAAGAGACATTCTTCCCACTGATCACCAATGTAAGAGACATTCTTCCCACTGATCACCAATGTAAGAGACATTCTTCCCACTGATCACCAATGTAAGGGACATTCTTCCCACTGACCACCAATGTAAGAGACATTCTTCCCACTGACCACCAATGTAAGAGACATTCTTCCCACTGACCACCAATGTAAGAGACATTCTTCCCACTGATCACCAATGTAAGAGACATTCTTCCCACTGATCACCAATGTAAGAGACATTCTTCCCACTGATCACCAATGTAAGGGACATTCTTCCCACTGACCACCAATGTAAGAGACATTCTTCCCACTGACCACCAATGTAAGAGACATTCTTCCCACTGATCACCAATGTAAGAGACATTCTTCCCACTGATCACCAATGTAAGGAGCATTCTTCCCACTGACCAATAATGTAAGGAGCATTCTTTCCACTGATCACCAATGTAAGAGACATTCTTCCCACTGATCACCAATGTAAGAGACATTCTTCTCACTGATCACCAATGTAAGGGACATTCTTCTCACTGATCACCAATGTAAGGGACATTCTTCCCACTGACCACCAATGTAAGGAACATTCTTCCCACTGATCACCAATGTAAGGGACATTCTTCTCACTGATCACCAATGTAAGGGACATTCTTCTCACTGATCACCAATGTAAGAGACATTCTTCCCACTGATCACCAATGTAAGGAACATTCTTCCCACTGATCACCAATGTAAGAGACATTCTTCCCACTGATCACCAATGTAAGGAACATTCTTCTCACTGATCACCAATGTAAGGGACATTCTTCTCATTGATCACCAATGTAAGGGACATTCTTCCCACTGATCACCAATGTAAGGAACATTCTTCTCACTGATCACCAATGTAAGGGACATTCTTCTCACTGATCACCAATGTAAGGGACATTCTTCCCACTGATCACCAATGTAAGAGACATTCTTCTCACTGACCACCAATGTAAGAGACATTCTTCCCACTGATCACCAATGTAAGAGACATTCTTCTCACTGACCACCAATGTAAGAGACATTCTTCTCACTGATCACCAATGTAAGGGACATTCTTCCCACTGATCACCAATGTAAGAGACATTCTTCTCACTGACCACCAATGTAAGAGACATTCTTCTCACTGATCACCAATGTAAGAGACATTCTTCTCACTGATCACCAATGTAAGAGACATTCTTCTCACTGATCACCAATGTAAGAGACATTCTTCTCACTGATCACCAATGTAAGAGACATTCTTCCCACTGATCACCAATGTAAGAGACATTCTTCCCACTGATCACCAATGTAAGGGACATTCTTCTCACTGATCACCAATGTAAGGGACATTCTTCTCACTGATCACCAATGTAAGAGACATTCTTCCCACTGATCACCAATGTAAGGAACATTCTTCCCACTGATCACCAATGTAAGGGACATTCTTCCCACTGATCACCAATGTAAGGAACATTCTTCTCACTGATCACCAATGTAAGGGACATTCTTCTCACTGATCACCAATGTAAGGGACATTCTTCCCACTGATCACCAATGTAAGGGACATTCTTCCCACTGATCACCAATGTAAGAGACATTCTTCTCACTGACCACCAATGTAAGAGACATTCTTCTCACTGATCACCAATGTAAGGAACATTCTTCCCACTGATCACCAATGTAAGGAACATTCTTCTCACTGATCACCAATGTAAGAGACATTCTTCTCACTGATCACCAATGTAAGAGACATTCTTCTCACTGATCACCAATGTAAGGGACATTCTTCTCACTGATCACCAATGTAAGGGACATTCTTCCCACTGACCACCAATGTAAGGAACATTCTTCCCACTGATCACCAATGTAAGGGACATTCTTCTCACTGATCACCAATGTAAGGGACATTCTTCTCACTGATCACCAATGTAAGAGACATTCTTCCCACTGATCACCAATGTAAGGAACATTCTTCCCACTGATCACCAATGTAAGAGACATTCTTCCCACTGATCACCAATGTAAGGAACATTCTTCTCACTGATCACCAATGTAAGGGACATTCTTCTCATTGATCACCAATGTAAGGGACATTCTTCCCACTGATCACCAATGTAAGGAACATTCTTCTCACTGATCACCAATGTAAGGGACATTCTTCTCACTGATCACCAATGTAAGGGACATTCTTCCCACTGATCACCAATGTAAGAGACATTCTTCTCACTGACCACCAATGTAAGAGACATTCTTCCCACTGATCACCAATGTAAGAGACATTCTTCTCACTGACCACCAATGTAAGAGACATTCTTCTCACTGATCACCAATGTAAGGGACATTCTTCCCACTGATCACCAATGTAAGAGACATTCTTCTCACTGACCACCAATGTAAGAGACATTCTTCTCACTGATCACCAATGTAAGAGACATTCTTCTCACTGATCACCAATGTAAGAGACATTCTTCTCACTGATCACCAATGTAAGAGACATTCTTCTCACTGATCACCAATGTAAGAGACATTCTTCCCACTGATCACCAATGTAAGAGACATTCTTCCCACTGATCACCAATGTAAGGGACATTCTTCTCACTGATCACCAATGTAAGGGACATTCTTCTCACTGATCACCAATGTAAGAGACATTCTTCCCACTGATCACCAATGTAAGGAACATTCTTCCCACTGATCACCAATGTAAGGGACATTCTTCCCACTGATCACCAATGTAAGGAACATTCTTCTCACTGATCACCAATGTAAGGGACATTCTTCTCACTGATCACCAATGTAAGGGACATTCTTCCCACTGATCACCAATGTAAGGGACATTCTTCCCACTGATCACCAATGTAAGAGACATTCTTCTCACTGACCACCAATGTAAGAGACATTCTTCCCACTGATCACCAATGTAAGGAACATTCTTCCCACTGATCACCAATGTAAGGAACATTCTTCTCACTGATCACCAATGTAAGAGACATTCTTCTCACTGATCACCAATGTAAGAGACATTCTTCTCACTGATCACCAATGTAAGGAGCATTCTTCTCACTGATCACCAATGTAAGGGACATTCTTCTCACTGATCACCAATGTAAGGGGCATTCTTCCCACTGATCACCAATGTAAGGGACATTCTTCCCACTGATCACCAATGTAAGAGACATTCTTCTCACTGATCACCAATGTAAGGGACATTCTTCCCACTGATCACCAATGTAAGGGACATTCTTCCCACTGACCACCAATGTAAGGGACATTCTTCCCACTGACCACCAATGTAAGAGACATTCTTCTCACTGATCACCAATGTAAGGAACATTCTTCTCACTGATCACCAATGTAAGGGACATTCTTCTCACTGATCACCAATGTAAGGGACATTCTTCTCACTGATCACCAATGTAAGGGACATTCTTCCCACTGATCACCAATGTAAGAGACATTCTTCTCACTGACCACCAATGTAAGAGACATTCTTCTCACTGATCACCAATGTAAGAGACATTCTTCTCACTGATCACCAATGTAAGAGACATTCTTCTCACTGATCACCAATGTAAGAGACATTCTTCTCACTGATCACCAATGTAAGAGACATTCTTCCCACTGATCACCAATGTAAGAGACATTCTTCCCACTGATCACCAATGTAAGAGACATTCTTCTCACTGATCACCAATGTAAGGGACATTCTTCCCACTGATCACCAATGTAAGGAACATTCTTCTCACTGATCACCAATGTAAGGGACATTCTTCTCACTGATCACCAATGTAAGGGACATTCTTCCCACTGATCACCAATGTAAGGGACATTCTTCCCACTGATCACCAATGTAAGAGACATTCTTCTCACTGACCACCAATGTAAGAGACATTCTTCCCACTGATCACCAATGTAAGGAACATTCTTCCCACTGATCACCAATGTAAGGAACATTCTTCTCACTGATCACCAATGTAAGAGACATTCTTCTCACTGATCACCAATGTAAGAGACATTCTTCTCACTGATCACCAATGTAAGGAGCATTCTTCTCACTGATCACCAATGTAAGGGACATTCTTCTCACTGATCACCAATGTAAGGGGCATTCTTCCCACTGATCACCAATGTAAGGGACATTCTTCCCACTGATCACCAATGTAAGAGACATTCTTCTCACTGATCACCAATGTAAGGGACATTCTTCCCACTGATCACCAATGTAAGGGACATTCTTCCCACTGACCACCAATGTAAGGGACATTCTTCCCACTGACCACCAATGTAAGAGACATTCTTCTCACTGATCACCAATGTAAGGAACATTCTTCTCACTGATCACCAATGTAAGGGACATTCTTCTCACTGATCACCAATGTAAGGGACATTCTTCTCACTGATCACCAATGTAAGACATTCTTCCCACTGATCACCAATGTAAGGAACATTCTTCTCACTGACCACCAATCTAAGAGACATTCTTCCCACTGACCACCAATCTAAGAGACATTCTTCCCACTGACCCCCAATCTAAGAGACATTCTTCCCACTGACCACCAATCTAAGAGACATTCTTCCCACTGACCACCAATCTAAGAGACATTCTTCCCACTGACCACCAATCTAAGAGACATTCTTCCCACTGACCACCAATCTAAAATACATTCTTCCCACTGACCACCAATCTAAAATACATTCTTCCCACTGACCACCAATCTAAGATATATTCTTCCCACTGACCCCCAATCTAAGATATATTCTTCCCACTGACCCCCAATCTAAAATACATTCTTCCCACTGACCACCAATCTAAGATACATTCTTCCCACTGACCCCCAATCTAAGAGACATTCTTCCCACTGACCACCAATCTAAGATATATTCTTCCCACTGACCCCCAATCTAAGATATATTCTTCCCACTGACCCCCAATCTAAAATACATTCTTCCCACTGACCACCAATCTAAGATACATTCTTCCCACTGACCCCCAATCTAAGAGACATTCTTCCCACTGACCACCAATCTAAGATACATTCTTCCCACTGACCCCCAATCTAAGAGACATTCTTCCCACTGACCACCAATCTAAGAGACATTCTTCCCACTGACCACCAATCTAAGAGACATTCTTCCCACTGACCACCAATCTAAGAGACATTCTTCCCACTGACCACCAATCTAAGAGACATTCTTCCCACTGACCACCAATCTAAAATACATTCTTCCCACTGACCACCAATCTAAAATACATTCTTCCCACTGACCACCAATCTAAAATACATTCTTCCCACTGACCACCAATCTAAGAGACATTCTTCCCACTGACCACCAATCTAAGAGACATTCTTCCCACTGACCACCAATCTAAGAGACATTCTTCCCACTGACCACCAATCTAAAATACATTCTTCCCACTGACCACCAATCTAAAATACATTCTTCCCACTGACCACCAATCTAAGATATATTCTTCCCACTGACCACCAATCTAAGAGACATTCTTCCCACTGACCACCAATCTATTGCCCCTTTAGACAGGAGCCAATTAACCTACCAGTATCTACAGCTTACGATACATTACTTTGGTGACCAGTGGGACAGTCAATCCTTATACTTGTGATCAGTGGGAAGAATGTCTCTTAGATTGGTGGCGAGTGGGAAGAATGTCTCTTAGATTGGTGGTGAGTGGGAAGAATGTCTCTTATGCCTCGTACACAAGGCCGGACTTTCCGAGGAAAAAAAGTCAGACAGCCTTTTTTTTCCCTCGGAAAGTCTGGCCATGTGTAGCCTCCATTTTTTTTGTAGGAAGTCCGACGGGCCTTAGATAGAGAATCTGTTTTCTCTCTTTCCATTGGACTTCCGACGGACTCACGGCGGTCAAAAGTCTGACCGTGTGTACGAGGCATAAGAGACATTCTTCCCACTGACCACCAATGTAAGGAACATTCTTCCCATCGATCACAAATATAAGGATTGACTGTCCCACTGGCCATCAAAGTAATGTACCATAAGCTGTAGATACTGGTAGGTCAATTGGCTCCTGTCTAAATTGGCCCTAGTATGTGTATGTATGAATGTGTTAGGGGCCTTAGATTGTAAGCTCCTTTAGATCAGGGGCACATATGTGTAAAGCTCTGCATAAATTGATAACACTATAATAGTATCTGTAATAAATAAATGATTAAAGGGGTTGTAAAGGTTAAATTTGTATTTATTTTTTAAATAACAAACACGTTATGCCTCGTACACACGATCGGTTTTCCCGGCGGTTAAAAGTCCACCGGGAAAACCAAGGGGAAAACCGAGAACCTGCTCGGTTGCTTTTCCCCTGTACACACGGCCGTTTTTCCCCGACAGGAAAACTGCCATGACAGCTTTGGTCGGGAAAACCGGCCGTGTGTATGCTCCACCATGGTGTTTCCCATAGAAAACTGCCGAACAAAAAAACGCGGAGAATCGCGGCAGGAAAAAGGAGAACAAGTTCTCATGTTTTTGCTCGCAGTTTTCCTGTTGGGAAACACTGTAGTGGCGCTTACACACGGCTGTTTTTCCTGACCAAAAGTATACATGGCAGTTTTCCCGTCAGGAAACGTGTACGAGGCGTCATACTTACCTTCACTGTGCAGTTCGTTTTGTACAGAGTAGCCCCAATTCTCGTCTTCTGGGGTCTCGGCTCCTCCCCACAAGAGCTAACCCCCCTCTGGGAAGCTCTCTCCCAAGGGGGGGGGGGTTAGCTTGTGGGCGCGCTCCCGTGTCATAGCCGCCGAGTTTATCACTTGGCCGCGCCGCGTCATTGATTTGATTGACAGCAGCGGGAGCCAATGGCTGCGCTGCTATCAATCATTCAATGAGGAGCCGTTCAGAGAACGACACGGGATCGTGCCCACAGAGATTCGGGGCTCAGGTAAGCAAAACGGGGGCTCAGGGCCTTTGAGTGTAAGGTGTTTTTTCACCTTAATGCATAGGATGAAAAAACACAAAGCTTTACAACCCCTTTAAGTTCCCAAACACCAGAAAATGATTTCAAGGGTTCCTCCTTAACCATTTAAGGACCCCTTCACACCGATATACGTCGGCAGAATGGCACGGCTGGGCACATCCACGTACCTGTACGTGGCCCTTTAAGCCCAGCCGTGGGGTCGCGCGTGCACGCGACCCGGTCCGAAGCGCCCGCGGGACCCCCGGACCCGATCGCCGCCGGTGTCCCGCAATCGGTCCTCCGGAGCTGAAGAACGGGGAGAGCTGTGTAAACACACCTTCCCTGTTCTTCGTTGTGGCGCTGTCATTGATTGTGTGTTCCCTGATATAGGGAAAGGAAATCAATGACATCACACGTCCAGCCCCTCCCCCCTACAGTTAGAAACACAGATGAGGTCACACTTAACCCCTTCAGCGCCCCCTAGTGGTTAACTCCTTCAGCGCCCCCTAGTGGTTAACTCCCAAACAGAAATTGTCATTTTCACAGTAAACAATGCATTTTTATAGCACTTTTTGCTGTGAAAATGACAATGGTCCCAAAAATGTGTCAAAATTGTCCGATGTGTCCGCCATAATGTCGCAGTCACGAAAAAAAAAAAAAATCGCTGATCGCTGCCATTAGTAGTAAAAAAAAAAAATTATTAATAAAAATGCAATAAAACTATTACCTATTTTGTAAATACTATAAATTTTGTGCAAACCAATCGATAAACGCTTATTACTAAAAAATAGGTAGAAGAATACGTATCGGCCTAAACTGAGGAAAAAAATGTTTTTTTTTTTTATATATTTTTGGGGGATATTTATTATAGCAAAAAGTAAAAAATATTGCATTTTTTTCAAAATTGTCGCTCTATTTTTGTTTATAGCGCAAAAAATAAAAACCGCAGAGGTGATCAAATACCACCAAAAGAAAGCTCTATTCATGAGAAAAAAAGAACGGCAATTTTGTTTGGGAGCCACGTCGCACGACCGCGCAATTGTCAGTTAAAGCGACGCAGTGCCGAATCGCAAAAACTGTCTGGGTCCTTTACCTGCCTTTTGGTCCGGGTCTTAAGTGGTTAAGTTCCCCCGACACCAGAAAATGATTTCATGGGTGCCTCCTTAATAAAAAGATTTAGAAAGGCCGATGTAGAGTGAAGCAACAGCAATACAATCCTCCCCCAACCCAACACATCTGGAGATCAGCTACACTCTCAGAATCTCTGGTTTACAACTTCTGAGAACACAGTGTAGAAAGAAAAGAGAGGAAAGGTCACCAGGAGAGAGACAGCGAGCGAGAGAGGAAGAGAGAGAGAGCAAGAGAGAGACAGCGAGAGAGGAAGAGAGAGAGAGCAAGAGAGAGACAGCAAGAGAGGAAGAGAGAGAGAGCAAGAGAGAGACAGCAAGAGAGGAAGAGAGAGAGAGCAAGAGAGAGACAGCGAGCAAGAGAGAGCAAGAGAGAGAGACAGCGAGCGAGAGAGAGAGACAGCGAGCGAGAGAGAGACAGCGAGCAAGAGAGAGACAGCGAGCAAGAGAGAGCAAGAGAGAGACAGCGAGCGAGAGAGAGAGACAGCGAGCGAGAGAGAGAGAGCGAGAGAGAGAGCGGAAGAGAGAGAGAGAGAGAGAGCGGAAGAGAGAGAGCGCGAGAGAGCGAACACACCATGAAGAAAAGCCGACAGGCTAGAAGAGAAAAACAGAGCCACCAGATACAGTATAGATATAGGAGAGGAGTAGAGAGATAACCCGGCTAAAGGACTTGGCACTGCCCGTGTCCCCTACCTGCCGTGACAACTGTCCCCTGGCGTTCTGTTAGTAGGACTTCTCTGGATCGGATAGTTCCATCTCACTGTAGAAGTGGACTCCTCCTGCCCAGTTATAAACCTGCGGGAGGAGGAGGAGGGCACAGTGCTTGGAGGCAGCCCATCAGAAAAGTGACATCTCCAGAGGATGGTGCCTTGTTTATGATGCCATGTGTGACAACTGCTTGGCACTGTCACATTGTACTTGGCAGGGCTCACAAGTCCAATCTGCATTCACGTGTTTTACAGTTTCTACTTGGAATGCATCTCATCTGTTCTTTCTTACTCCAGCTTATTTTTTGTGGGTTCTCCGTGTCCCATGTTCCCAAATATGACCCTCACCATGCTCCAGCTCTGTCACCCACCACGATGAACCCAGATAAAACCCGGGGTGTCGGGCAGCCCGACTGAGGAACACAAACTTTCTACACAAAAGGGCCAGTTTACTGTTCAGACTTTAGGGGGACCGGACTGTGATCAGTGGGAGTAAACACTGTCACATCTTTGGTATTAGGGAGAAAATAGTGCCCCCCGCTTGTTGGTGTCAGCGGGAGCAATAGTGCCCACTTGTTGGTGTCAGTGGGAGGAATAGTGCCCGCTTGTTGGTGTCAGTGGGAGGAATAGTGCCCGCTTGTTGGTGTCAGTGGGAGGAATAGTGCCCGCTTGTTGGTGTCAGTGGGAGGAATAGTGCCCGCTTGTTGGTGTCAGCGGCAGGAATAGTGCCCGCTTGTTGGTGTCAGTGGGAGAAAATAGTGCCCCCCGATTGTTGGTGTCAGTGGGAGGAATAGTGCCCGCTTGTTGGTGGTCGGTGGGAAAAATATTCCTCTTACATTGGTGGTCAGTGGGAAGAATATTCCCCTTACATTGGTGGTCGGTGGGAAGAATATTCCTCTTACATTGGTGGTCGGTGGGAAGAATATTCCCCTTACATTGGGGGTCGGTGGGAAGAATATTCCCCTTACATTGGTGGTCAGTGGGAAGAATATTCCTCTTACATTGGTGGTCGGTGGGAAGAATATTCCTCTTACATTGGTGGTCAGTGGGAAGAATATTCCCCTTACATTGGGGGTCGGTGGGAAGAATATTCCTCTTACATTGGTGGTCGGTGGGAAGAATATTCCTCTTACATTGGGGGTCGGTGGGAAGAATATTCCTCTTACATTGGGGGTCGGTGGGAAGAATATTCCTCTTACATTGGTGGTCAGTGGGAAGAATATTCCCCTTACATTGGGGGTCGGTGGGAAGAATATTCCTCTTACATTGGTGGTCAGTGGGAAGAATATTCCTCTTACATTGGTGGTCAGTGGGAAGAATATTCCCCTTACATTGGGGGTCAGTGGGAAGAATATTCCCCTTACATTGGTGGTCGGTGGGAAGAATATTCCTCTTACATTGGTGGTCTGTGGGAAGAATATTCCCCTTACATTGGGGGTCGGTGGGAAGAATATTCCTCTTACATTGGGGGTCGGTGGGAAGAATATTCCTCTTACATTGGTGGTCGGTGGGAAGAATATTCCCCTTACATTGGTGGTCGGTGGGAAGAATATTCCTCTTACATTGGTGGTCGGTGGGAAGAATATTCCCCTTACATTGGGGGTCGGTGGGAAGAATATTCCCCTTACATTGGTGGTCGGTGGGAAGAATATTCCCCTTACATTGGGGGTCAGTGGGAAGAATATTCCTCTTACATTGGTGGTCGGTGGGAAGAATATTCCCCTTACATTGGGGGTCGGTGGGAAGAATATTCCTCTTACATTGGGGGTCGGTGGGAAGAATATTCCCCTTACATTGGGGGTCGGTGGGAAGAATATTCCTCTTACATTGGTGGTCGGTGGGAAGAATATTCCTCTTACATTGGGGGTCGGTGGGAAGAATATTCCCCTTACATTGGGGGTCGGTGGGAAGAATATTCCCCTTACATTGGGGGTCAGTGGGAAGAATATTCCCCTTACATTGGGGGTCGGTGGGAAGAATATTCCTCTTACATTGGGGGTCGGTGGGAAGAATATTCCCCTTACATTGGTGGTCGGTGGGAAGAATATTCCCCTTACATTGGTGGTCAGTGGGAAGAATATTCCTCTTACATTGGGGGTCAGTGGGAAGAATATTCCTCTTACATTGGGGGTCGGTGGGAAGAATATTCTTCTTACATTGGTGGTCGGTGGGAAGAATATTCCTCTTACATTGGTGGTCGGTGGGAAGAATATTCCTCTTACATTGGTGGTCAGTGGGAAGAATATTCCTCTTACATTGGTGGTCGGTGGGAAGAATATTCCCTTACATTGGGGGTCAGTGGGAAGAATATTCCTCTTACATTGGGGGTCGGTGGGAAGAATATTCTTCTTACATTGGTGGTCGGTGGGAAGAATATTCCTCTTACATTGGTGGTCGGTGGGAAGAATATTCCTCTTACATTGGTGGTCAGTGGGAAGAATATTCCTCTTACATTGGTGGTCGGTGGGAAGAATATTCCCTTACATTGGGGGTCAGTGGGAAGAATATTCCTCTTACATTGGTGGTCAGTGGGAAGAATATTCCCCTTACATTGGTGGTCGGTGGGAAGAATATTCCTCTTACATTGGTGGTCGGTGGGAAGAATATTCCTCTTACATTGGTGGTCGGTGGGAAGAATATTCCTCTTACATTGGTGGTCGGTGGGAAGAATATTCCTCTTACATTGGTGGTCGGTGGGAAGAATATTCCCCTTACATTGGGGGTCGGTGGGAAGAATATTCCTCTTACATTGGTGGTCGGTGGGAAGAATATTCCTCTTACATTGGGGGTCGGTGGGAAGAATATTCCTCTTACATTGGTGGTCGGTGGGAAGAATATTCCTCTTACATTGGTGGTCGGTGGGAAGAATATTCCTCTTACATTGGTGGTCGGTGGGAAGAATATTCCTCTTACATTGGTGGTCGGTGGGAAGAATATTCCTCTTACATTGGGGGTCGGTGGGAAGAATATTCCCCTTACATTGGGGGTCGGTGGGAAGAATATTCCCCTTACATTGGGGGTCAGTGGGAAGAATATTCCTCTTACATTGGTGGTCGGTGGGAAGAATATTCCCCTTACATTGGTGGTCGGTGGGAAGAATATTCCTCTTACATTGGTGGTCGGTGGGAAGAATATTCCTCTTACATTGGTGGTCGGTGGGAAGAATATTTCCCTTACATTGGTGGTCGGTGGGAAGAATATTCCCCTTACATTGGTGGTCTGTGGGAAGAATATTCCCCTTACATTGGTGGTCTGTGGGAAGAATATTCCCCTTACATTGGTGGTCGGTGGGAAGAATATTCCCCTTACATTGGTGGTCTGTGGGAAGAATATTCCCCTTACATTGGTGGTCTGTGGGAAGAATATTCCCCTTACATTGGTGGTCGGTGGGAAGAATATTTCCCTTACATTGGCACCTGCTCTACCCGAGGCTGCATAGCAATTCTCAGGGAGGGTCCCTGATCAGGACAACAGTGTGCCATGCCAAGTGTCGGCATCACAACTTGTAGTCATACATGACAGCGCAGGGAAACAATGGTAGAAAAAGACATAAGCTGGCCATATAGATTACCTTTTTTAATCAGCCACTGGACTGATCCAAACAAAAACAACAAAACAAAAACAGATTCCTTCATGTAGAAAAGCGATGTGGCTGGAGGAATCCTCACTTCTGGGACATTGTGTTCTGACAGCGGTGACTCTTCCTGAAGAAAAGGCCAAATTTCCATCCATCTATGGCGAGCCGTCACCCCATAACAGGAAGAACCCCAACAAAGACATTCTTGGAAGGATCAACGTTGTAACCCTCAAGCGTGCGCAAATATACGGCCGCTCAGGAGGCCAGGCGTTGCCACTGATGGACCGCATATTTGCAAGCATTAGCGTTGATAGAGCTGTGCCAAGAGCGCCTGTTCTGGCGGCTCATGAAAAACTCCCGAACGCTTCTTACAATCTGGCGTTTTCCAATCATATGGCTGCTGTGGACAGCCAATCACGGCAGTCACATTGGCAAAGGGGTTAAAGTGGTTCTAAACATTTTTTACCTTAAAGCGGAGCTCCACCCTAAAGTGGAACTTCCGCTCATCGGAACCCTCCCACCTCCGGTGTCACATTTGACACCTTTCAGGGGGGAGGGGGGTGCAGATACCTGTCTAAGACAGGTATTTGCACCCACTTTCGGGAGTCATCACTGCAGGGATTCTGTGGGTAGTGCGTTACTTCCCGCCCCCGCCCGCTGTGTTCAGGGAAACAAATCGGCTCCCAGAACACAACGGGGACCAGTGAGGACGGCGCTGCGCGACTCGCGCATGCGCCGTAGGGAATCGGGCAGTGAATCAGATCGATGCTGCATCCCCCCAGGCAAGTATGAATCTGTAAAAAAGTCCAAAACCCATACTTCTCTTTTAAGGTAAAAAATGTTTAGGCATCAGCATCCCCCCTCACCCCCCCTTATACTTACCTGAGCCCTCATTCGATCCAGCGATGTGCCCGTCTGCAGCTCTACTCTTCCCTCACTTATGGGTCTTGCTGGCTTTGCTGGGCCATCGGCTCCCAGTGCTGTCAATCAAAGCCACTGACGAGGAAGCGCCGCAGAGTCACCTGTCTGTGTCTGCGACAATGGACGCAGAAGTGAGCACACATACAAGTGCCCCCATGGGAAGAAGCCCTTTTCACTATCTAAGGCAGCAGTGGCAGGCCATTGGCTCCCACTGCTGTCAATCACAGGCAGTGAGCCAATGAGGAGAGAGGGGGTGAGGCCGAGCCACAGCTCTTTGAGTGAATGCACATGGAGAGCACCTCAGGAGCCCCCACAGCATGCCGTTTGCTCTGAGGGAAGGAGGGACGGACCAAGAGTGTCAGCAAGTGCCCAGAGAAGAGGAGGATCAGGCTGCTTTGTGCAAAACCACTGCATAGAGCAGGTAAGTATGGCATGCTTGTTGTTTGAAAAAAAAAAAAAAACGAGCCTTTAATATCACTTTAAAATATAAACAAATTGCATACTCTGTAAGCGATTACATCTGCCTAAAAACTGAGGGGTTAATATCACTTTAACTTAAAGTGACATTAAAGGTTCACTTAAAAAAAAAAAAAAAAAAAAAACACACAACAAAACATGTCATACTTCCCTCCACTGTGCAGTTAGTTTAGCACAGAGTGGCCCTGATCCTCCTCTTCTGGGTGCCCACGGTGGCTCTCGCGGGTCCTCTCTGCATTAAATAACCCCCTCTAAGAAGCACTCTACCGAGGGGGTTACCTTGCGGGCGCTCTCCCGTGTCATACAATCGGCGTCCATAGCTGCCGATTGTATGACTCGGTCCCGCCCCCCAGTGGCCACTTCATTGGATTTGATTGACAACAGAGGGAACCAATGGCCGCGCTATCAATCTATCCAATGAAGAGCCGATCAGCCATGGGGAGAACGACTCCCTCGAAAATTCGGGGCTCAGGCAAGTAAAACCGGGGCTCGGGGGGGCCGGAGAGTGCAAGGTGTTTTTTCACCTTAATGCATGAAGGTGAAAAAACACGAAGCTTTACAACCCCATTAACCACTTCCCGCCCAGTCAATATACAATTGACGTCCGGGAAGCCTGACTGGACATCTATTGACGTCCTGCAGGATTTCATGCCGGTGCGCGCCCGTGGGGTCACGCGGCGATCGGTGATGCGGGGTGTCAGTCTGACACCCTGCATCTCCGATCTCGGTAAAGAGCCTCCGGCGGAGGCTCTTTACCACGTGATCAGCCGTGTCCAATCACAGCTGATCACGATGTAAACAGACGATGTGACAGACGTGAGTAGAGGAGAGCCAATCAGCGGCTCTCCTGACAGGGGGGGGTTCGCGCAGATTGTTTATCAGCGCAGCCCCCCCCCTCGGATGCCAACACTGGACCACCAGGGAGTGCCCCCCGGTTGCCAATTGGAGCAAAAAACAACAAAAAAATAAACAAACAATCAATGCCAATCAGTGCCCACAAATGGGCACTGACTGGCAACATGGGCACTGACTAATGATGCCCAGCAATGCCATCAGTGCCACCCCTCAGTGTCCATCAGTGCCACCCAGTGTCCCTCAGTGCCACCTCTTAGTGCCCATCTATGCCCAGTGCCCACCTATCAGTGCCCATCTATGCCACCCATAAGTACCCATCAGTGCCACCCATAAGTGCCGCCTATGAGTGCCCATCAGTGCCGCCCATGAGTGCCCATCAGTGCCGCCCATGAGTGCCCACCAGTGCCGCCCATGAGTGCCCACCAGTGCCGCCCATGAGTGCCCACCAGTGCCGCCCATGAGTGCCCACCAGTGCAGCATACCAGCACCGCCTATCAGTGGCAATCAGTGCCGCCTAACGGTGCCCATCAGTGCCACCTCATTGGTGCCTATCAGTGCCGCCATATCAGTGCCCATAATTGAAGAAGAAAACATACTTATTTACAAAAAAATTAACAGAAAAAAATAAAAAAAACTTTTGGTCGTTTTTTAGCTGTTGCGCAAAAAATAAAAAATCGCAGAGGTGATCAAATACCACCAAAAGAAAGCTCTATTTGTGGGGGAAAAAGGACGTCAATTTTGTTTGGGTACAGTGTAGCATGACCGCGCAATTGTCATTCAAATTGCGACAGCGCTGAAAGCTGAAAATTGGCTTGGGCAGGAAGGTGCGTAAGTGCCCGGTATGAAAGTGGTTAAACATGTTTCCAATGCAAGCAAATGCCACGCCATCTGTACCTTGTATATATCGGGACCCATTCTGTACCCGACTCACCTTTCTGAGCAGCCATGGTAGATCAGTCGCCGGTCAGAACAGTCAGATGTAGACGCAGGTAAGGACCGAACAACGACTCCCGTCCCCAGTACAGGCTCTGCTGCTGGTCCTGCCTGGCACCGCCGTGTCACGTGACTGCGAACTCCTTCATCTCCCCTCAGCGCTCCATGTACACAGTGCCCTCTGCACAGAACAAGACATTCACACCAGCAGGAAACCAGCCAAGCTATTTCTGATCTTTCTAAACAACAAAAACAGCTAAACACTGTAACACAAAACCAGGGAAACGCGAGGAAGCCGCATCTTCCCAGCGACGGGTCACCAGAGGAACAGCGCTCTCCTATTCTGCACAACATACAGGAAGTGACAGAAAGTCCTACAACAAAGGATATATAGACATTTGTGCATACACGTTTATATACCCTTGGAGAATTGGGAATATATTATGTACCATTTTTAAAGAAAATACTATAGGCCTTGTTGACCCCTCTCCAAACATAGCGCTTATGGTTGCCCTGACCTTGGCTTGATATCAAGAGTTCCTCAAATTTGCCACTTCTTAAGTACTGGCTGGCATATTCAAGGCTCTTTTTCCATCTTTATAAAAGTTCCATTATCTTGTTACGCAGGTCTTATGACAGTTCTTTTATGCTCCATATGGCTCAGTATCTATTCCGATCAGTGTATCCACGAAAGAGCCAACAAACTCACTGACTATGTATGCACAGATACCAATTGCCATTTAACCACTTAAGCCCCGGACCTTTAGGCAGCTAAATGCCCAGGCCAGGTTTTGCAATTCTGCTTCGCTTTAACAGACAATTGCACGGTCGTGCGACGTGGCTCCCAAACAAAATTTACGTCCTTTTTTTCCCACAAATTGAGCTTTCTTTTGGTGGTATTTGATCACCTCTGCGGTTTTTATTTTTTGCGCTATAAACAAAAATAGAGCAACAATTTTGAAAAAAAATCAATATTTTTTACTTTTTGCTATAATAAATATCCCCCAAAAATATATATAAATTTATTTTTTTCTCAGTTTAGGCCGATACGTATTCTTCTACCTATTTTTGGTCGATTGGTTTACGCAAAATTTATAGCGTTTACAAAATAGGGGATAGTTTTATTGCAATTTTATACATTTTTTTTTTTTTACTACTAATGGCGGCGATCAGCGATTTTTTTCGTGACTGCAACATTATGGCGGACACTTCGGACAATTTTGACACATTTTTGGGACCATTGTCATTTTCACAGCAAAAAATGCATTTAAATTGCATTGTTTATTGTGAAAATGACAGTTGCAGTTTGGGAGTTAACCACAGGGGGCGCTGTAGGAGTTAGGGTTCACCTAGTGTGTGTTTACAACTGTAGGGGGGTGTGGCTGTAGGTCTGACGTCATCGATTGTGTCTCCCTATAAAAGGGATCACTCGATCGATGCAGCCGCCACAGTGAAGCACAGGGAAGCCGTGTTTACATACGGTTCTCCCCGTTCTTCAGCTCCGGGGAGCGATCGCGAGGGGGCGGCTAGAAACTAATAGCCGCTCCCTCGTCCCTTATCGCTCCCCGCGGGTTTCCGACCGTCGCATGTACCGGGGCGGGGTCCCGATCGAACCCCCGACCCGCGGAAAGGCAGGGACGTACATGTACGCCCATTTGCCTGTACGTGCCATTCTGTAGACGTATATGTACATGCGGCGGGCGTTAAGCGGTTAAAAAGCCAAAGATGTTGGAAATGAATCTTTCATTTTAACCTGCGTGTCACCTGATGCGTCTGTACCAAGGCCAAACATTCCAGGGGGTGGAAACTTTTGATCAGGGCCATTTGGGCGATTTTGGTTATCATTAGGACTTAATCACTTGCCGACCATCCGCCGTCATACAGCGGTCAGGTCGCCACAATTCCGCGAGTTGTCATAGCTGTACGTCGGTTCCTCTAAGCGACGTGCGCCAGCTGCACTGCGGGGGTGCCGATGCTCGTGACCGCCAGGAGGAGAGGGGGGCGGTTCCCAATCCCACTTTTGCTCCGACTGCCTAAGCCAGTGATGGCGAACCTTGGCACCCCAGATGTTTTGGAACTACATTTTCCATGATACTCATGCACTCTACAGTGTATTTGAGCATCATGGGAAATGTAGTTCCAAAACATCTGGGGTGCCAAGTTTCGCCATCATGGGCCTAGGCGATTGGAAGCAGAAGTTCCCCTTCCCTCCTAAAGTCATCTCTGACAGGTCCCAGAAGACTGCAGGACCATTCACTGTGCGCAGTGCCGCTCACGCATGCACAGTGGGTACCTGACTGTGAAGTCGCAAGCGGGTCACACCCAAGTGCCCATAGAAAAGATGCCGGCGGGAGATGACACAGGGAGAAACCGCCTGGGTTAAGCAGTCCGCTGGATTGTGACATAGACTATTAAAAGTCAGCAGCTACAGTTTTTGTAGCTGCTGACTTAATTTTCACTTAAGAGACTGGAGCTCCACTTTAATGAGCAAGGTGACAGGGTCTCTTAACCACTTCAACCTCGGACCATTATGCAGCTAAAAAGACCAGGCCACTTTTTGCGATTCGGCACTGCGTCGCTTTAACTGACAATTGCGCGGTCGTGCGACGTGGTTCCCAAACAAAACTGACGTCTTTTTTTTTCCACAAATAGAGCTTTCTTTTGGTGGTATTTGATCACCTCTGCGGTTTTTATTTTTTGCGCTATAAACAAAAATGGAGCGATACTTTTGAAAAAAATTCAATATTTTTTACTTTTTGCTATAATAAATATCCCCCAAAAATATATTAAAAAAAATCATTTTTTTCCTTAAGTTTAGGCCGATACGTATTCTTCTACGTTTTTTTTGGTAAAAAAAATCACAATAAGCATTTATTGATTGGTTTGCACAAAAGTTATATAGCTGGATTAAAAAAGACGTGCCTAACGTTAGGCAGGCGTAGCGTATCTCATATACGCTACGCCGCCATAAGTTAGAGAGGCAAGTGCTGTATTCATAACGTCGCGCCCGGGCCTCCGACGGTCATAGAGATGACTGGTGACCATCTGGTCACCAGTCATCTCTATGCTTTCCAGGCAGCGCCGACCGATTCGCTCTCCGGGCCCCTGAGGCACGGGAGAGCCCAGAGAAGCACCGGATGGCGGCGGGAGGGGGGGGGGGGGACGTCCCCTCCCGCTGCCTATAAGAATGATCAAGCTCCGCCGCTTTGATCATTCTTATCGTGCACAGAATCGGCGGCTGAAGACGGCGATATCTGAATGATGCCTGTAGCTGCACCCATCATTCAGATATCACCGCACAAAGTCGAGGACGTCATATGGACAAGTGGTTAAATAAAGAAAGTACTCACATTTAAAATGACATAAAAAAATCATTGAATGAAACAAGCGGCGTGCTCGAGACCTGTTTGCGTCACTTCCGGTGTCCGTATCCTACGCGTTGCGTCACTGTCACGTGACTTTGCTCTGCCAAAACACAGGGTCACTTGAAGACATGGACAATTTCCATGTTTTGCCCACAACCCTGGGCTCACTGCTCCTTGCCCCAATTCTCTGCTAGGATGGTACATGTAATTCTATTCAATCACAGGATGACGTCTCATTGGATGAGATCTGTCCTTTTCCATCTGTCCTGAGGGACCTGGGAATGTGTCAACAAGAAACTCAGTTGTGGCCTCTGTACAGAAATCTCCGGCCAATGATGGCAAAAAGTACATGGGAAAATGACAGGACCACCGAAGAGAGAACACGAGCTATGAGTCACGGCAAGAAAACAACACGGGACCACTTGGCAGGATCAACATGAACTTCATAGAAATAACGGGACATTTTATGTTTTCAACTTTAGTGCTGAAATGTGAGGCCACTTTGAGGATCAACAAGAACAACAACCACAAAACAAGGCCATACACAAGAACCATACTGGTTACAAAAATACACAAACATGTACTTTATCAAACCTCGGATTGCGAGTAACGTGGTTAACCACTTAAGCCCCGGACCAAAATGCAGGTAAAGGACCTGGCCCCTTTTTGCGATTTGGCACTGCGTCGCTTTAACTGACAATAAACAAAAATAGCGACAATTTTGAAAAAAATTCAATATTTTTTACTTTTTGCTATAATAAATATCCCCCAAAAATATATAAAAAATATATTTTTTTTCCTCAGTTTAGGCCGATACGTATTCTTCTACATATTTTTGGTAAAAAAAAAAAAAAAAAATCGCAATAAGCGTTTATTGGTTTGTTTGCGCACAATTTATAGCATTTACAAAATAGGGGATAGTTTTATTGCATTTTTATAAATTTTTTTTTTTTTTTTACTACTAATGGCGGCGATCAGCGATTTTTTTGTGACTGCGACATTATGGCGGACACGTCGGACAATATTGACACATTTTTGGGACCATTGTCATTTTCACAGCAAAAAATGCATTTAAATTGCATTGTTTATTGTGAAAATGACAGTTGCAGTTTGGGAGTTAACCACAGGGGGCGCTGAAGGGGTTATGTTTCACCTAGTGTGTGTTTACAACTGTAGGGGGGTGTGGCTGTAGGTGTGACGTCATCGATTGTGTCGCCCTATAAAAGGGATGACAGGATCGATGCAGCCGCCACAGTGAAGAACGGGGAAGCTGTGTTTACACACGGCTCTCCCCGTTCTTCAGTTCCGGGGAGCGATCGCGGGACCCCTACACTAACCGCCAATGTAAGGGGTCACGTCTACACTGACCGCCAATGTAAGGGGTCATGTCTACACTGACCGCCAATGTAAGGGGTCACGTCTACACCGACCGCCAATGTAAGGGGTCACTTCTACACCGACCGCCAATGTAAGGGGTCACGTCTACACTGACCGCCAATGTAAGGGGTCACGTCTACACTGACCGCCAATGTAAGGGGTCACGTCTACACTGACCGCCAATGTAAGGGGTCACGTCTACACTGACCGCCAATGTAAGGGGTCACGTCTACACCGACCGCCAATGTAAGGGGGTTACGTCTACACCGACCGCCAATGTAAGGGGTCACGTCTACACTGACCGCCAATGTAAGGGGTCACGTCTACACTGACCGCCAATGTAAGGGGTCACGTCTACACTGACCGCCAATGTAAGGGGTCACGTCTACACTGACCGCCAATGTAAGGGGTCACGTCTACACTAACCGCCAATGTAAGGGGTCATGTCTACACTGACCGCCAATGTAAGGGGTCACGTCTACACTGACCGCCAATGTAAGGGGTCACGTCTACACTGACCGCCAATGTAAGGGGTCACGTCTACACTGACCGCCAATGTAAGGGGTCACGTCTACACCGACCGCCAATGTAAGGGGGTTACGTCTACATTGGCGGTCGGTGTAGACGTGACCCCTTACATTGGCGGTCGGTGTAAGGGGTCACGTCTACACTGACCGCCAATGTAAGGGGTCACGTCTACACCGACCGCCAATGTAAGGGGTCACGTCTACACTGACCGCCAATGTAAGGGGTCACGTCTACACTGACCGCCAATGTAAGGGGTCACGTCTACACTGACCGCCAATGTAAGGGGTCACGTCTACACTGACCGCCAATGTAAGGGGTCACGTCTACACTGACCGCCAATGTAAGGGGTCACGTCTACACTGACCGCCAATGTAAGGGGTCACGTCTACACCGACCGCCAATGTAAGGGGGTTACGTCTACACCGACCGCCAATGTAAGGGGGTTACGTCTACACCGACCGCCAATGTAAGGGGTCACGTCTACACTGACCGCCAATGTAAGGGGTCACGTCTACACTGACCGCCAATGTAAGGGGTCACGTCTACACTGACCGCCAATGTAAGGGGTCACGTCTACACTGACCGCCAATGTAAGGGGTCACGTCTACACTAACCGCCAATGTAAGGGGTCATGTCTACACTGACCGCCAATGTAAGGGGTCACGTCTACACTGACCGCCAATGTAAGGGGTCACGTCTACACTGACCGCCAATGTAAGGGGTCACGTCTACACCGACCGCCAATGTAAGGGGGTTACGTCTACATTGGCGGTCGGTGTAGACGTGACCCCTTACATTGGCGGTCGGTGTAAGGGGTCACGTCTACACTGACCGCCAATGTAAGGGGTCACGTCTACACCGACCGCCAATGTAAGGGGTCACGTCTACACTGACCGCCAATGTAAGGGGTCACGTCTACACTGACCGCCAATGTAAGGGGTCACGTCTACACTGACCGCCAATGTAAGGGGTCACGTCTACACTGACCGCCAATGTAAGGGGTCACGTCTACACTGACCGCCAATGTAAGGGGTCACGTCTACACCGACCGCCAATGTAAGGGGGTTACGTCTACATTGGCGGTCGGTGTAGACGTGACCCCTTACATTGGCGGTCGGTGTAAGGGGTCACGTCTACACTGACCGCCAATGTAAGGGGTCACGTCTACACCGACCGCCAATGTAAGGGGTCACGTCTACACTGACCGCCAATGTAAGGGGTCACGTCTACACTGACCGCCAATGTAAGGGGTCACGTCTACACTGACCGCCAATGTAAGGGGTCACGTCTACACTGACCGCCAATGTAAGGGGTCACGTCTACACTGACCGCCAATGTAAGGGGTCACGTCTACACCGACCGCCAATGTAAGGGGGTTACGTCTACACCGACCGCCAATGTAAGGGGGTTACGTCTACACCGACCGCCAATGTAAGGGGGTTACGTCTACACCGACCGCCAATGTAAGGGGGTTACGTCTACACCGACCGCCAATGTAAGGGGTCACGTCTACACTAACCGCCAATGTAAGGGGACCCCTTACATTGGCGGTCAGTGTAGACGTGACCCCTTACCTTGGTGGTCAGTGTGATCAATCTTCCCCCCTGCTCATGGAACCTGCAGCATCCTCTGAAGGAACCCTGGTTGAGAAAAGCTTCTCTAGTCTAAAGTCATTTGCCGGAAGTCTAACCATATTTGCGGTGACAATAAATACATCTCACAATATAAATGTCATACATGAACCTATATAAATAAATACAAGCCAAATCACCGGGATTTCACCCACTAGGCTGCCATAACATCAGATGGGAACATTTACTTACAGCGTAGGTGAAGAGCTGCGTCCAGGCATTGACACAAAGCTGCAACATGACAGCTATTCAGTGTTTTGGGAGAGGGTGAAAGGTCAAAGGCAGCCAATAGGCAGAGGGCCGGTGGTGGTGTGATGGGCTGGGCTGCGGGTCATTCCATAGGAGGGGAGGGGGGGGGGGAGGGTACGCTCCTGAGCTCTGTCATCTGATCAGTCTCTGTATTAGGAACAATATGATGCACATTCTGGGGGAGGGGCAGATCAATACACTTTGGCAGCTGATCATTCGGGATCAATAAAGGCATGATTGGCAGAAAAACAAATACACGATTCATAATAGGTTTATATTGGTCATGTAAACGTGCTAGCGGTGAGACTACTCTGCTAGAAGCATACTGACCATACATGGGGGGCGATTTACTAAAACCGGAGAGTGAAAATTCTGGTGCAAAGAAACCAATCAGATTACACGATTGATTTGTCAAAGATGAATTGAGCCAGAGGAAGCTGATTGGTTTCTAGGCAGAGCTGCACCAGGTTTTGCCGAGCCTCTTTTTCAGACTCGTTGTTTACAAGTTAAAAACAATTTTGTTTTGCTAGAAAATTACTTAGAACCCTCGTACATTATGCATTTTTTTTTCTAACACCCTAGAGAATAAAATGGCGGTCGTTTCATTACTTTACGCAACATCGTATTTGCACAGCGGTCTTACAAGCGCACTTTTATTTTAAAAAAATACACTTTTTTGAATAAAAAAAATAAGAAAAAAGTAAAGTTCGCCCAATTTTTTTCTATATTGTAAAAGATAATGTTACGCCGAGTAAAGTGATACCCAACATGTCATGCTTCAAAATTGCGCCCGCTCGTGGAATGGCAAAAACATTTTACCCTTAAAAATCTCCATAGGCGACGTTTAAAAAAACTCTACAGGTTGCATCTTTTGAGTTACAGAGGAGGTCTAGGGCTAGAATTATTGCTCTCGCTCTAACGATCGCGGCGATACCTCACATGTGTGGTTTGAATATGCGGGCGCTGCTCACGTATGCGTTCGCTTCTGCACGTGAGCTCGTTGGGACTTGGTGCTTTAAAAAAATACATTTTTTTACTTATTTTACTTTATTTTATTTATTTTCACACAGGTTTTTAAAAAATAAAAATTGTGTCACTTTTATTCCTATAAATGTCTTGTAATAGAAAAACGAATGACAGGTCCTCCTAAATATGAGATTTGGGGTCAAAAAGATTTCAGATCTCATATTTACACAAAAAAAAAAAAAAAAAAAAAAGAAGAAGACAAAAAAAAATATGGGCGCAATGTTTTGACGTCACTTCCGCCCTGCTATGGTATGGAGACGGGTGGGGGCCATCTTCCCTTCACTTGTCTCCATGCCCAGCCATGATAAGGACCCGATCGCCTTCGCCGCTACCGGCGTGGGAGAGCGGCGGGCCCCCTCTTCCGTCGCCAACGGTGATCTCGCCGCGAATCCACCGCAGAGACCACCATTATCGCAAATCGGATTGCTCACTGAAGAGATGAATACCTGGGTTATGACAGCAGCTACTGCCATAACAGAGATCACACCGATGCGACTTTGGCGCTATAACTTTTGCGCAAACCAATCAATAAACGCTTATTGCGATTTTTTTTTACCAAAAATATGTCGAAGAATACGTATCGGCCTAAACTGAGAAAAAAAAAGTATTTTTTTTTTTTTTTAAAATGGGATATTGTTATAGCAAAAATTAAAAAAAAATATGTTTTTTTCAAAATTTTCTGTATTTTTTTGTTTATAGCGTGAAAAATAAAAAAACGCAGAGGTGATCAAAAACCACCAAAAGAAAATTCTATTTGTGGGGAAAAAATCATAAAAACATCATTTGGGTACAGCGTTGTATGACCGCGCAATTGTCATTCAAATTGCGTCAGCGCTGAAAGATGAAAATTGGTCTAGGCAGGAAGGGGGGTTTAGGCTGCATTAACACCTAGGCGTACAAAATAACAGCGTTTTGTCCCGCGAATTGCGGCGACACATTGCGGCGTTTTGTACCACGATTTGCGGCGACAAAATTGCGGCGATTCTGAATGCAGCCTCACCCCCTCTATGGAGATGGTTCACATCTCCTATGCCGAACGCCACCTGAAAAAAAGGTCCGGGACTTTTTTTCAGGCGGCAGGCGTACGGCGTTCGGCGTGGAGATGTGAACCATCTCCATAGAGGTCAATGTGAAATCATCCCTCCAGCGTCTCGGGGCTGCTGCGGCGTCACACTACAGGCGACAAAACGCCTAGGTGTGAATGGGGGCTTAAGTGCCCAGTAAGGAAGTGGTTAAAGGCCCGTACACACAATCGCATATTCCGACAACAATTGTCCGATGCGTTTTGTCGGATAATCCGGACGTCTGTACGCTCCATCGGACAACTGTTGTCAGAATTTCCAACAACAAATGTTGGATAGTCACGCTCTCAAATTGTCCGACAACAAATGTGTTCCGTCAGATTATCCGATCGTGTGTAACACAAGTCCGTCAAACTAAAATCCAAAGTACAAACACGCATGCTCCGAACCAATGCTAAAGATCAGACAACAATAGCAGAAGTTGCCCAAAGGGTGGCGCTAAAGGGCTGAAAAACAACGCGATTTGGTGAATGTTGGCTGAAAAAGTTCTGCCGCCTGTTCTCGGCCAACGCCCTTCGCACAAAAATCCACGGATTTGTCCGATGGAAGTCCGATCGTGTGTACGAGGCTTTAGACCAACTATAAAATGAATAATGGATTTTATATTTATTTTTTAACAGACACATTTTTTGTTTACAAACTAAACTTTTGTTTACAAACTAAACTTTTGTTTACAAACTAAACTTCTGGACCGCGGACAAGCCTGTGTATCACATGCGTTATATCAGACAGAATTGAGGCGCTTTATCACGCGATCGCTTATCAGTAGGAACGTCGCTCTAGCAGTGACAATCAGGCCACACAGGAGCTGATCAGCTGACACTAAAGTCACCGTTATACACTCTTTGTACAGCAATGACGACTGCGATACAGCGTGCAGTAAAACCTTGGTTTGAGAGTAACTTGGTTTGAGAGCGTTTTACAAGACAAGCAACATTGTTAAATAAAGTTTCACTTGATATACAAGCGATGTCTTGATATACAAGTAGCGTTGTGTCACAACCGAGTATAAAAGAGAAGAGAGGCGCCTCTAAGTGTAGCAATATGGATACATTTAATGTTGCTACACTTGGAGGCGCCTCTCTTCTCTGTTATACAGTAAAACCTTGGTTTGAGAGCGTTTTGCAAGACAAGCTAAACATTTTAATAATATTTGACTTGATATACAAGCGATGTCTTGATGTACAAGTACCGTCATGTCATAACAGCCGATCAGTGGCACTCCCTGACAGGGGGGGATGTGCTGATAATCACCTGCCAATCAGTGCCCAGCAGTGTCCCCATAATAAAAAGACTGCGAGTGCCCACCGCAGTGCCAATCAGTGCCCAGCAGTATCCCCATAATAAAAGACTGCCAGTGCCCACCGCAGTGCCAATCAGTGCCCAGCAGTATCCCCATAATAAAAGACTGCCAGTGCCCACCGCAGTGCCAATCAGTGCCCAGCAGTATCCCCATAATAAAAGACTGCCAGTGCCCACCACAGTGCCCCCATAATAAAAGACTGCCAGTGTCCCCATAATAAAAGACTGGCAGTGTCCAGCAGTGTCCCCATAATAAAAGACTGCCAGTGCCAATCAGTGCCCAGCAGTATCCCCATAATAAAAAGACTGCCAGTGCCAATCAGTGTCCCCATAATAAAAGACTGCCAGTGCCCACCGCAGTGCCAATCAGTGCCCAGCAGTATTACATGTCAGTAATTTATGAGCATCTATCATCAGTGCTGCCCATCAGTGCCTGTCAGTGCCCATCACAGCCGCCTGTCAGTGCCCATCACAGCCGCCTGTCAGTGCCCATCAGTGCCACCTATCAGTGCCCATCAGTGCCACCTATCAGTGCCGCCTATAGGTGGCCATCAGTGCCGCCTATTGGTGCCCATCAGAGCTGCATATCAGTGACCATCAATTCTACATATCAGTGCCGCCTCATTAGTATCTGTCAGTGAAGGGGAAAACTAAATTTTATGACAGAAACTAAGAAACAAAAAAAAAATTCAAAAGTGTTTACATTTTTTTAGTTTGTTTAGCAAAAAAAAAAAATCGCAGAGGTGATCAAATACCAAGTAAAGCTCTATTTGTGGGAAGAAAATGATAAAGTTTGAGTACAGTGCTGCACGACCGCGCAATTGTCATTCAAGGTGCGACAGCGCTGAAAGCTGTAAACTGTCCTGGGCAAGAAGGGGGAGAAAGTGCCCGGTATTGTGGTTAAAATTCCGAAGCTGGGGCTATGAGTTTTATGAGCATCCTTTATATTTACAGCTGGGGAGCCAAACCCTGATATGGGGAACTAAACCCCGATATTTGGGAACCAAACCCTGATATGGAGGAACCAAACCCCCGCTATGAGGAGCCAAACCCCCGATATGAGGAGCCAAACCCCCGATATGAGGAGCCAAACCCCCGATATGAGGAGCCAAACCCCCGATATGAGGAGCCAAACCCCCATATGGGGAACCAAACCCCCATATGGGGAACCAAACCCCCCATATGAGGAACCAAACCCCCCATATGAGGAACCAAACCCCTATATGGGGAACCAAACCCCCCATATGAGGAACCAAACCCCCCATATGAGGAACCAAACCCCCGATATGAGGAACCAAACCCCCGATATGAGGAACCAAACCCTGATATGAGGAACTAAACCCCCGATATGAGGAACTAAACCCCCCATATGAGGAACTAAACCCCCCATATGAGGAACCAAACCCCCCGATATGAGGAACCAAACCCTGATATGAGGAACTAAACCCCCGATATGAGGAACTAAACCCCCCATATGAGGAACCAAACCCCTGATATGAGGAACTAAACCCCCGATATGAGGAACTAAACCCCCCATATGAGGAACCAAACCCCCGATATGAGGAACCAAACCCCCGATATGAGGAACCAAACCCCGATATGAGGAACCAAACCCCCATATGAGGAACTAAACCCCCATATGAGGAACTAAACCCCCATATGAGGAACTAAACCCAGATACCTCATTCCAGGGCAAGCTTAGACCTTTAGTAGCACAAGAACTGAAGATCAGGTCTCCCGGACCGGTTCTGATAAGAGGAATACCCTTTGCGATTTCCTAGCAAACATCTGCAACCACCCACCACAAACCCCTCTACAAAGTACCACCTTGAGAAGCCATCGGTAGACGTCCTGCGTCTCCCTTCATCAATATTCTATACAAGACTGGAAATGAACACCGCACACCGAGTGTCGGCTTCCTATGGGGATATCAGTATCACCGGTCTCCGCGTAGCGCTGACATTTTATATCCTTATCCATCAAAGAGAACCTGTTTCTTTCAGGTTGTGGTAGGTTTTCTTTATAAAACGTGAAGAAACGATTCTTAGAAGGTCACTTACTAATAGAAGCTGTACAAAGTGTCACCCGTCTCTGCTGATGGGATCTTGAAAATGATGCCGTATCTTCGGGACGCGCACAGGGAACCAATCAGCTGCTGCCGTTCTCAGATCACAACATGTCTTCCCCGCTGTGCGTTTTCCCCAGACCTGCAGCTTAGTCTTGTGGCGCCGAGGAGAGGTAGAGAATTCTGGAATGCCGTAGGCAGTGAGCAAACTCAGGTATGTGGTAAGGATCCATACTTGGCAGAGTGTCATACCTAGCACTCACGTTCACTGGGCGCACTTGTGGATCAGGACAAGAGACTGTAAGAGTACCGGCATTCATAAGCTGGTTGTTCCTGTTATGTGTCACTTCAAATTGCCGCTGTACTGCTAAAGTGACAGGTGTACTTTAACCACTTACAGACCGGATTTTCCCCCTTAACCACTTCAATACCGGGCACTTACCCCCCTTCCTGCCCAAGCCAATTTTCAGCTTTCTGCGCTGTCGCTGTTTAAATGACAATTGCGCGGTCGTGCTACACTGTACACAAACAGAATTTTTATCATTTTGTTCCCACAAATAGAACTTTCTTTTGGGGGTATTTGATCACCTCTGGGGTTTTTATTTTTTGCTATACAAATAAATTAAAAAAAAGACAGAAAAATCGAAGTTTTTAATTTTTTCCTGTTAAAAATTTTGGTAAAAAAGTAAGTTTTCTCCTTCACTGATGGGCACTGATAAGGTGGCGCCAACGAGGTGGCACTGATATGCGGCACTGATGGGCATTGATAGGCGGCACTGAAGGGCACTCATGGGTGGCACTGGTGGGCACTGAAAGGCTGCAATGATGGGTACTTATTGGTGGCACTGCTGGGCACTGATAGGCGTTGATACATGGCACCGACATGCGGCACTGATGCTTATCCCTGGTGGCACTGGCAGGAATTTTGGGTGGGCACTGGTTGGCCGCTGCCTGGGCATCGATTAGCAGCTGCCTTGGCACAGATTTGCATTTCCCTGGTGGTCTAGAGGGCATATCTGGTGGTCCATTGTGGATGCCCATCCCTGGTGGTCCTGGGCAGCATACTGGTGGTCTTGGGCGGGGATACGAGGGGGGGCTGCGCTGATAAACTATCAGCACAGACCCCCCCCCCCTGTCAGGAAAGCAGCCGATCGGCTCTCCTCTACTCGTGTCTGTCAGATGCGCGTGAGGAAAAGCCGATCAGCGGCTCTTACTGTTTACATCGTGATCAGCTGTGATTGGACACGGTTGATCACATGGTAAAGAGATCGGTGTAGCCGTGTGTCAGACTGACACAATTTTTTTTTCTATCAAAACAGCCAAATCGTTGTATACCGTAGTGCAGGGGTAGGCAACCTTGGCGCTCCAGCTGTGGTGAAACTACAAATCCCATCATGCCTCTGCCCCTAGGAGTCATGCCTCTGATTGTTACACACGATAATTTTTTGGCATGAAAAAAAAAAATACGTTTTTTTGGCATATAGAAAAAAACAATGTTTTTCCAACTTCATCATTAAAACGACGTTGCCCACACACCATCGTTTAAAAAAATGCTCTAGCAAAGCGCGGTGACGTACGACGGCACTATAAAGGGGAAGTTCCGTTCGGTTGGCGCCACCCTTTGGGCTGCTTTAGCTGATTTCCTGTTAGTAAAAGACGATTCGCGCTTTTCTGTCCGTTACAGCGTGATGAATGTGCTTACTCCATTATGAACGGTAGTTTTACCAGAACGAATGAATGAATGAATGAAAAACTTATATAGCGCGGCACATGCGAACTGAATCGCCTCTGGGCGCTGGTTGTTTGTGTCTCATGCCTTCAGAAAAGCAGGGTTTTGATCTGCCTTCTGAAAGACAGGTGGTTTTGCTCCAACCGAATGCTGGTTGGTAAAGCATTCCAAAGAATGGGGCCCTGGAAAGCAAACCTTCTTTCTCCTTTGGACTTGTATTTGGTTTTTGGAACCTTGACCAGATTTTGGTCAGTGGATCGCAGAACGCGATTCGAATTGTGAGGTTCTATCTTGTCGCATAGATATCTAGGAGCCTTCCCATGGATGCACTTATGTGTCAGGCAGAGTGCTTTAAATACAATTCTGTCTTTTACTGGCAACCAGTGAAGGGATCTCAGTGAAGGTGAGATTGATTCCCAAGGTTTTTTCCCAGTCACCAGTCTAGCGGCCGTATTCTGTACGACTTGAAGACGAGCGATTTGGTACTTGGGGAGCCCGAGGTAAAGGGCATTTGCATAGTCCAGTCTGGAATTCACGATTGTTCCCACCACGACTGCTACGTCTTCTTTGGGGATAAATGGAATAAGTCTGCGTAGTAGGCGCATCAAATGGTGCGCCCCGCTGACTACTGACCCTATTTGTGCGTCCATTGTCATGAAGGTGTCAAACGTGACTCCTAGACTTTTGACTTTGGAGCTAGGGGTGATGATTTGGCCCAGAATGGGCGATGGTGTCCAGTTTGTTGCCAGTTGACTCTTCCGACTGGCGTGAAACATAAAGAGTTCTGTTTTAGCGCTATTGAGTTTGAGATAACTCTTAGTCATCCAGTTTTCTATTGAAGAGAGACATTTCTCTAATCTGAGATGATGATCCTTTTTGTTGCAGATGCGAAAATACAGTTGCGTATCGTCTGCATAAGAGTGATAGAGTAGTTCTTGGCTACTGATAATATCAAAGAGAGGACGAAGATAGATATTAAACAGCACCGGTGATAGGGGGGATCCTTGGGGGACCCCACATGGCACCGTGCGTTTTTCTGACGTGAAAGATCCCAGTTTCACTGTTTTTGATCGGTTTCCGAGAAAAGAGGAGAACCATGGTAAAGCATCTTCTGCGACTCCGGCGACTTCTGTTAGTCGTCTCAGTAGCAATTTATGGTCTACTGTGTCGAAGGCTGCGCTTAGGTCCAGCAGAACCAGGAGACACGATTCTCCTTCGTCTGCGGCCTCGAGCGCATCGTCCCATATTTTCAGTAAGGCCGTTTCTGTCCCGTGTCCGGGACGGAACCCGGATTGAAATGGATCAAGTAGGTTGTGGGTATCCAGATGCTGTTGCAGCTGATTTACCACCACTTTCTCCATTATCTTGGACAGAGCATTTAGACCTGTTATGGGACGGCGGTGAGTTGGGTCCATAGGATCCAAATTAGTTTTTTTCAAGATCGGCAGGATTGTGCCCTCTTTCAGCAGGGATGGCACTATGCCTTCTTTAAATGACTGATTTATTAGCTGTGTGATTGGAGGCGCCAGGATGTCGGCACATTCCTTCAACGAGTGCTCCCGTCTCATAACTTGCTTCTGAGCATCCGCGGGTTTGAATGAATGAATGAATGAATGAATGAATGAATGACTTGTATAGCGTTACTCATGCGAACTGAATCGCCTCTGGGCGCTTTTTCCAGCCAAGGTCTGCTTGGCTGGTGCGGTCATTTTACCCCGTAGGATCGTGACACGCTTGGGACACACAGTCATACACACAGATATACACACATATACAGGGCCAATTTGGACAAGATGCAATTTACCTACCAGCATGTCTTTGGAGTGTGGGAGGAAACCGGAGTACCCGGAGGAAACCCATGCAGGCACAGGGAGAACATGCAAACTCCAGGCAGATGGTGTCGTGGTCGGGATTCAAACCAGCGACCCTTTTGCTGCTAGGCGAAAGTGCTACTCACTACACCGCTGTGCTGGGTTTTTAACGTCGTTTTAGCCCACACAAGATCGTTTTTTACAACCCGAAAAACTACATAGTTTAAACGTCGTTGAAAAATGCAGCATGTTCGGAAAAAAATATTGTCATTTTTCAGAACCCGAAAAATATTTTTTTTTAAAAACAACGTTTTTTTCATGCCGTAAAATGATCGTGTGTACGCGGCATAAGGGACTTGTAGTATAAAAAAAAAACTGCTGGAGGGCCGAGGTTGCCTACTCCTGCCGTAGTATATACGTTGCCGGTGTTCATTGAAAAGAGCAAAGTCATCGAAATCTGCAGTTACTACTGCTGGAGAGAAACCGGAAGTGACGTAATTGGAGGTTTTGACGAGTTGGATCTTTTGACAGAACACTGTTTTCTGGTGCTCCCTTTTCATTCTGCCTGACTATTCCTTATTTACCAAAGTTTCTGGATGAGGAATAGTCGGGCAGAATGAAAAGGGAGCACCAGAACACAGTGTTCTGTCAAAAGAGCCCACTCGTCAAAACCTCCAATTGCGTCACTTCCGGCTTCTCTCCAGCAGTAGTAATTGCAGACTTTTCGCTAGATTCAGAGACAGTTACGCCGGCGTATCAGTAGATACGCCGTCGTAACTCTAAATCTGCGCCGTCGTAAATTTAAGCGTATTCTGGAAACCAGATACGCTTAAATTAGGCTAAGATATGAGTGGCGTAAGTCTCCTACTCCGTCGTATCTTAGGGTGCATATTTACGCTGGCCGCTAGGTTAGCGCTTCTGTTGTTTTCCGCGTTGAATATGTAAATGAGCAAGATACGCCCGTGAGCCCGTCGCAATTAGTTACGCCGTTTACAGAAGACATACGCCGGCGTAAAGATAAAGCTGGTCTCTAGGTGGTGCAGCCCATGCAAAGTATTGACGTCGGAACAAGCGTATCTTTTTACGTCGTTTGCGTAAGTCGTACGCGAATAGGGCTGTGCGTAAGTTACGTTCACGTAGTAGGCAGTGTTTGACGTATCTTAGGCATTCTATCCGACGCATGCGCACTGGGATATGTCCACGGACGGCGCGGACGGCGTTCGTTCAAAACGTCATTTACGTGGGGTCATGGTTTATTTACATAAAACACGCCCACCCAAACACAATTTGAATTAGGCGCGCTTACGCCGGCCCATTTACGCTACGCCGCCGTAACTTAGGACGCAAGTGCTTTGTGAATACAGCACTTGCCTCTCTAACTTGCGGCGGCGTAGCGTAAATGACCTGCGCTACGCCGGTACAAAGAAGCGCCGCTCTACCTGAATCCGGCTATTTGATCACTTTTCATTTAAAGCCGGCAGCATATACACTACGGCAGGGGTGGGCAACCTTGGCCCTCCAGCTGTTTTGAAAGTACAAGTCCCATGAGACATTCCAAGACCCTGACAATCACAGGCATGACTCCTAGAGGCAGAGGTATGATGGGATTTCCAGTGGTCAAAATCTGCAATTACTACCGATGGAAAGAAACCGGAAGGGACGTAATTGGATGTTTTGACAAGTTGGCTCTTTTGACAGAACACCGTGTTCTGGTGCTCCCTTTTCATTCTGCCTGACTATTCCTCATCCAGAAACTTTGGTAAATAAGGTCCAAGTGATATCTAAAAAAAACAAATAAATGAAAGTCGTCATCTTCTAGATCACAGGTGTCAAACACAAGGCCCACGGGCCAAATCCGGCTTTCCAGGCCATTTCATGCGGCCCTTTGCACCTCTTCTGACACTGCCTCTGGCCCTACTCTAGACCCTTACTTTCTGCTTTCAAGCAATGCATCCAGCTTCTTCCCAGCAGCAGCATAAGGAAAGGGGGGTGCACAGGGCCGTCTTAATAGCATCATGGGCCCCTGGGCAAAGTAATGCTCTGGGGCCCCTACAATGATGACAGTGAAGGTAAACAGACATCAAGTAGGTAGGAGGCAGACTGCCTCCCCTGTGTATCTATCACTCTCAATACAATCATGCGGATCCCGATTTCGGGGCAGCGTGGGCTTAAGGGCCAGCTGCTTTGGGGAAAGTGCAGGGGCCCCCCATGCAGCTGGGGCCCCTGGGCAGTGCCCTCTCATTAAGACAGCCCTGGGGGTGCACTGTGATGTAAGGGAGAGTGGGGGACTCAACTTCTGATGGTGGGGGGGCTATTGACATCTAATGTAAGGGGAGGGGACATCTAATCTTACAGATACAACCGGTCCTTTTGGAGGACAATCATAATGCCAACGCGGCCCACAATGAAATGGAGTTTGACACCCCTGTTCTAGATAATTATGGGGTGCACAGATCAAGTCTCTTGAGAGACCCAAGGCTCAATAAAGGGTCCGTCCACCTAAAAACGTAATTTCAACGACACGTTTAGCAACTACTTTCTGCGGTACGAAATTAAAGAGAATACCAAATCTGAATGAAAGGCCGATTCTGTGGTCGTGCCAAAGAAATCAGATCCGCTGGCAATCTCTGCACTCTGCACATAACAGCCAAAGTCCAAGGAGAGGTCTGATATCTTCTGAACCAATGTTGTTGTGAAATGGTAAGTGATTAAGTCTTCAGTCATCCAATAAATTCCTCGTACCAACCGAAACAAAACATCACAAGTTAAAGTACTGTATAATGAATGAGGGGAATAGATGGTGGTATTTTATGGAATTTAAAGCAGGTCTTGAAAAAATAAATTACTAAAAATGAAGTTCATAAGAGGCACTGAACCGGGATCCAGGAAGGTGGATGAAACTGAAACGAGGCGGCTCTCCCAGAAAGCGGGTTTCCCCCAGATAGTGGGTCACCACAAGGAAATCCAGGAGAGATAAACTAAAGAAGCACCAATTGGTTGCCTTATCCAATTTATTGTTACAATTCAAACCAAAGGAAAACAATGGCCAACACTCATGGGGGTTGGGGGTTGGAGGACGCCGGCGCAAACCATCCCTTTTATCATGGCATGATATGCTATGCCTCCAAACTAGTGGTGCAACGGATTGTCATTGATCCGTGATCTGAACAAGTCAACCTGATCAGCACACCATGCGATCCCATGGATTGAGCTCCTAGGAAAGGCTGCGACTTCGGCCTAGCTCCGGAGCGGCGGCCATCTTAGTACACCCGGCAGCGGCCTAGGTGAGCTCCCCTAGAGCGCCCGCTGAAGTCATCATCACCCACCTGCTGGTAAGAGCAGACAATCTTCCTATACAGTGGGGGAGATGTAGACATTACAGTGGGGGGGGGGGGAGGGAGATGTCTGTGGACATTACAGTGGGGGAGGGGGGGTGGGGAGATGTCTGTGGACATTACAGTGGGGGGGGGGGTGGGGAGATGTCTGTGGACATTAGTGGGGGGGGGGGGGGGGGGGTTGGGGGAGATGTCAGAGAAGGAAGGAAGGAAGAAAGAAAGAAAGAAAGAAAGAAAGAAAGAAAGAAAGAAAGAAAGAAAGAAAGAAAGAAAGAAAGAAAGAAAGAAAGAAAGAAAGAAAGAAAGAAAGAAAGAAAGAAAGAAAGAAAGAAAGAAAGACACACATTATATATATATATATATATATAAAGAATCTTTAAAATAAAAAATGTTTGAGAATCGTGATCTTTATTCTAAGCAAAAGAATCGTGATTCTCATTTTTCCCAGAATCGTGCAGCTCTATTTAGTGGTATCAAGAGGGGGAAAACAAAACCTTCTGGACACAAAATGACTCCAGTCTTGAAGGCACCAAAGAACCCCAATCATGAAGGAGTTAAATGGTGTAGTCAGCGAAGGGCGAGGCAGTCACGTGTCTTGTGTAGTTCCTGCTATGTGTACCTGTATATCCAACTCCAGGAAGAGGCACTGGGATTCCAAGAATAAGAGGCATCACGTGACAGCAGAGGAATGTCAGAATGAAGACTTCCAGGGATGTCAGCTGTACTCTCCTAATATAAACACACCATCCCCTCCTGTATATACTGTATAGGACGGATCCCCTCCTGTATATACTGTATAGGACGGATCCCCTCCTGTATATACTGTATAGGACGGATCCCCTCCTGTATATACTGTATAGGACGGATCCCCTCCTGTATATACTGTATAGGACGGATCCCCTCCTGTATATACTGTATAGGACGGATCCCCTCCTGTATATACTGTATAGGACAGATCCCCTCCTGTATATACTGTATAGGACTGATCTCCTCCTGTATATACTGTATAGGACAGATCCCCCTCCTGTATATACTGTATAGGACGGATCCCCTCCTGTATATACTGTATAGGACTGATCCCCTCCTGTATATACTGCATAGGGCGGATCCCCTCCTGTATATACTGTATAGGACTGATCTCCTCCTGTATATACTGTATAGGACAGATCCCCCTCCTGTATATACTGTATAGGACGGATCCCCTCCTGTATCTACTGTATAGGACTGATCCCCTCCTGTATATACTGTATAGGACGGAACCCCCTCCTGTATATACTGTATAGGACGGATCCCCTCCTGTATAGGACGGATCCCCTCCTGTATATACTGTATAGGACGGATCCCCTCCTGTATATACTGTATAGGACGGATCCCCTCCTGTATATACTGCATAGGACGGATCCCCTCCTGTATATACTGCATAGGACGGATCCCCTCCTGTATATACTGCATAGGACGGATCCCCTCCTGTATATACTGTATAGGACGGATCCCCCTCCTGTATATACTGTATAGGACGGATCCCCCTCCTGTATAGGACGGATCCCCTCCTGTATATACTGTATAGGACGGATCCCCCTCCTGTATAGGACAGATCCCCCTCCTGTATATACTGTATAGGACGGATCCCCCTCCTGTATATACTGTATAGGACGGATCCCCTTCTGTATATACTGTATAGGACGGATCCCCCTCCTTTATATACTGTATAGGACGGATCCCCTCCTGTATATACTGTATAGGACGGATCCCCCTCCTGTATATACTGTATAGGACGGATCCCCTCCTGTATATACTGCATAGGACGGATCCCCTCCTGTATATACTGCATAGGACGGATCCCCTCCTGTATATACTGTATAGGACTGATCTCCTCCTGTATATACTGTATAGGACAGATCCCCCTCCTGTATATACTGTATAGGATGGATCCCCTCCTGTATATACTGTATAGGACTGATCCCCTCCTGTATATACAGTATAGGACGGAACCCCCTCCTGTATAGGACGGATCCGCTCCTGTATATACTGTATAGGTCGGATCCCCTCCTGTATATACTGTATAGGACGGATCCCCCTCCTGTATATACTGTATAGGACGGATCCCCTCCTGTATATACTGTATAGGACGGATCCCCTCCTGTATATACTGTATAGGTCGGATCCCCTCCTGTATATACTGTATAGGACGGATCCCCTCCTGTATATACTGTATAGGACGGATCCCCTCCTGTATATACTGTATAGGACGGATCCCCTCCTGTATATACTGTATAGGACGGATCCCCTCCTGTATATACTGCATAGGACGGATCCCCTCCTGTATATACTGTATAGGACGGATCCCCCTCCTGTATATACTGTATAGGACGGATCCCCTCCTGTATATACTGTATAGGACGGATCCCCCTCCTGTATATACTGTATAGGACGGATCCCCTCCTGTATATACTGTATAGGACGGATCCCCCTCCTGTATATACTGTATAGGACGGATCCCCTCCTGTATATACTGTATAGGACGGATCCCCCTCCTGTATAGGACAGATCCCCCTCCTGTATATACTGTATACTCTCGAGTACACGCACAAAATACACTTTAAAAAAATAAAAAAATAAACATGTTTGTTATTAAAAATAAAATAAAAATTACCTTTACAACCCCTTTAATATTTGGCATTTCCCGTCACCTTCTTCTCTGATGACCGTGGCTACCGTGACAAGTAAAGAAGGTTGTGTATTGACTTGGCAGTGGAAGGAGTGGGAAAAGGGGAGGGTTAAAAGTGCCCCCCTTTTGTTTGTGTATATGTATAAAAAAAAAAAAAATCTGATTGAAAAAAAAGGTAATAAAAAATAAAAAGATACATTTTATTAGACTATAGCCACCATATGCTATTCATTAAAATTAGGTTAGCCCCACCTAGAGGACATACATCAGCAGTGCAGCTCCCAGCGATTATCCTGATCCATAGGCAATCCCCTGATCATTATCCATCTCACAGACAAACAACTCATAAGCTGACAGACACGTCTAATCTGTTTACATGCATCAGCAGTGACATGGCAATCACAGAATGACGAAGAAGTCATCTATGAATGTAGAATGCCCCAGATCCGGTCAGCTGGACATCCAAAGTAAACCGTTTAAGTCCATTGAGCTGCCCTGCTCTGTATAGATCAATGTAGGTTCAATGCAGGAGAACAACTGTTTCTTTGTGCCCTGTACAGCGCACACATGCACAGTGGTCTGCATTAAAGGGGTGGTTCACCCTAAAAACTACTTTTTTTTATTACACTGGCCCCCCACATTTCAATACGATTAAGGCTATTATTTTTTTTTTTGATGCTGTACATACCTTTGTACAGCATATTCACCCGTGGCATCCGGCTTGCGAGTCCCGTGGGAGTGGGCGTTCCTCACATGTCTGTGATTGACGTTTTGACCAAAAACGAGCTCCCCCCCGTCGCGTAAGCCGCGTCACGGTTGGCGAAAGGAGCCGAACGGCGAGTCGGCGCTATACTGCGCATGCGCATCGCCAATCGTGACGTGGCTTACGCGACGGGGGGGAGCTCGTTTTTGGTCAAAACGTCAATCACAGACATGTTAGGAACGCCCACTCCCGCGGGACTCGCAAGCCGCATGCCACGGGTGAATATGCTGTACAAAGGTATGTACAGCATCAAAAAAAATAATAAGAGCCTTAATCGTATTGTAATGTGGGGGGCCAGTGTAATAAAAAAAAAAGTAGTTTTTAGGGTGAACCACCCCTTTAAATAAAATTGTGGTACAACTCACTGTAATGCATGTCGCTGAAACGCATAGTTTGTGACATTTCAATATTAAATGTTAAAAAGAAAAAAAGTTAACGCATGACACTGCCTATATATATATATATATATATATATATATATATATATATATATATATATATATATATATATATATATATATATCGCTATATTATATATATATATATATATATATATATATATATATATATATATATATATATATATATATATATATAAATAAATAAAACGCACACCAGAAGGGGCACATTATACGGAGGATATTGTGTCCTAGCTGGTATGGATGAGCCCCCAATTATGCCCCTTTCACACGGTCCTGTCAGTTTTGTCGGCGCACCTGAACGGACGCTCCATACATCTCTATGGAGCGTCGGATGTCAGCGGAGACATGTCCGCTGACATCCGACCCGATCCGCTAAAATCAGACGGATGGTCGATACGTCGCCATCCGTCCAGGTGGATCGGATCAGGTGAGCGCACATCGTAGGAGGTATCTCTCGATCTCTCGATGGGAGATACCATCTCACTGGCACTATAGAAACCTATACCAAGAGCATGGGGGAGACCGTAGTTTTCACATTCTGCCTCTGCCACATGCGCTCTGAGGAAATGGCCAGCTGCGCTGTTCCTTCAGAGCCCTGTGCTGTGATTGGTCATTGGAGGATGAGAAGACGTCCGTGATAGGCTGCTGGGAAACACCTATCACGGAACGGGACCAGGAGGAGACCGCAACTTTTAAACAGGCCTGCAGCCTGTAAAAATTTCAGGTACACTGACTCTGGCACAGGGAGGCTGCAATGGGCACAGTGAAGTGGCAATGGGCACAGTGAGGTGGCAATGGGCACAGTGAGGTGGCAATGGGCACAGTGAGGTGGCAATGGGCACAGTGAGGTGGCAATGGGCACAGTGACGCGGCAACGGGCACATTGAGGCGTGCAAATGGGCATTGTTGACCCTCTGTTCCACTTACAGTAGCTGCTGCATTCTCACCCTAGGCTTATACTCGAGTCAATACGTTTTCCCATTTTTTGTGGTAAAATTACCATATTTATCGGCGTATACCGCTCTCTGTACAGCTTGACTGAGGCGCCAAACTCAAAAATACACGCCGGGCAAGACAGCAGACAGACACCTCCAAGCAAGTTCACTGACGGACGCCGGACAAGACCGCCGATGGACGCAGGACAAGGCCGCCAAGAGGAGCCGGGCAAGCCGCAGATGGACACCCACAAGGCTGGATGGACTCTGCGCAAATCCACAGACGGACGCCGGACAAGACAGCAGACAGACACTGACAAGGCCGCACCGACGAGCATTCAAAATGTAAGGTTTTTTTTCCTTAAAACTTCCCTTAAGCTTGGGGGTGCGCGTTATATGCCGGCGCGCGGTATACGCAGATAAATACGGTAGGTGCCTCGGCTTACACTCAAGTATATACGGTAGATGTGTCTGTTTTAATCATCAATCATGTGAGTTTCTAAGGCTGCATTCACACCTGAGCGTTTTGTCGCCTGAAGCGCGACGCTCAAAAACGCTAGACGGGAAGAAATACATTATTCCCTATGGAGATGGTTCACATCTGCACGCCAATACGCCTGACGCCGAACGACTGAATCTCAAACAAGTTCCGGACCCTTTTTTGTCGCTCGTATCGGGCGGTTTGGTCGTTTTTGAGCGTTTCCATTTCCCATAGAAAGTAATGGAAACGCTCGATTCAAGCGACTAGCGTGACAACGAGCATTTTCTATGGGCGTTTTGTCGCTTTAATCAATAGAACATTTCACCCAGGCAGAAATTTAAAAAAATCTACCAACATAGCAACAAGTGATGAAAAGATCATTCATACAAAAACGTCGGAGTACAAAAACGTCGGAGTACAAAAACTTTGGCGTTAGGGGTCGGATCAGGAGTCACGGATCGGATCATTTTTCGGATCGAAAAAATAAAAATAAAATTCTCCCCCACTGTAATATCCACATCTCCCCCCCCACACTGGAATATCCACATCTCCCCCCCCCCCCACCAACTATAGTACCTACCCCCTCGGTGCAGACACCCACCCTCCTCTCAGTACAGAGACCCACCCCTCCTCTCAGTACAGAGACCCACCCCTCCAGGTAGTACCGACAGACACTTCCCCCCCCCCCCTCGGGAAAGACACCCCCCCCTCGGGCAAGACACCCCCCCTCCTCTCAGTAGAGACCCACCCCTCCAGGTAGTACCGACAGACACTCCCCCCCCCCCCTCGGGCAAGACACCCCCCCCCTCCATCAGGTAGTACAGACACTCCCCGAGCGGTGTGTCCCACGAGTGCGGGCTCCTCCTCTGTGGGTGTAAACAGAGGAGGGCCGCCGCCGGGTGTACCAAGATGGCCGCGGCTCCGGAGCTAGGCCGAAGCCGCGGCCTTTCCTAATGTTATTCCTGCGGCTCCGGAGCTAGGCCGAAGCCGCGGCCTTTCCTATCGTTATGGTCGCGGCTCCGGAGGTAGGCCGCGGCCATAACGTTAGGAAAGGCCGCGGCTTCGGCCTAGCTCCGGCGCCGTGGCAATCCGCGGATCACAGTGTTTATTCCGATCCAAAGGGGGTGACCCGTTCGGATCACGGATCAACTGTGATCTGTTGCACCCGTAGTCGGAGTACAAAAACGTCGGACGATGCTTTATGCAAACGCGCAAATAAGCATGAATACACGCGACACTCAGGTGTGAATGCAGCCTAAATGTTGTACCTTCATTAAATGTAACCATATTGCTACACTAAGAGGCTCCTCTCTTCTCTTTTATATTCAGTTGTAACATGTCGCTACTTGTAGATCACGACATCGCTTGTATAGCAAGGCAAAAATGTATTAAAAAAAATAAATAAAATTAGCTTGTCTTGCAAAACGCTCTTAAACCAAGGTTTTACTGTATATCTATATTTATTGATCCATATGTATAAACACACATACAGGATATATTAAAGATACGTGGGTGTATACTGTATATAGATAGATATCTCTATATATACACGCACGCAGTAGGTTCTCATTACACAATAGGAATGTATGTGAATTCTCAGGAAGCTGCAGGCACTGGAAATTACAATAAAAAATAAATGAAATAAAGACAGCGACAAGAATCAACACGGCGGAGATTTCTTACACTTCACACCAATGTCTCCTGTACAAATATAACAAGCGCCAAATCATTCAAGGAAAGAACATTTGGGGAACGGCCAAAAACAACGGGTTATTTGCAGTCCGCCCGGACAGCCAATTATTTGTTTGAGTAACCCGGACACCATTACTAATGTTAAGAACTCCGGCCAAACCTATTTCTTCATTTAACGTCATCATTTTATCAGTTATTACAATCTATTTTTTTCACTCCATGTTGTCATTAAGGCCCGGGTTCACACCGGGCTGCGGGACGGAAGCCGTGCGAGTTCAGCTGAACTCACACCATTTCACTCCCGCTTGTCAGTCGCGATTTTCACCGCAATTACAGAGACATTTGTGCAGGATCGGGGCCACTGTACAAAACAAAGGGCACAGTGGAGGCAAGTAAATAAAAACTGAACCTAGTGTGTCACTTTAACCACTTCCATACCGGGCACTTACGCACCTTCCCGCCCAAGCCAATTTTCAGCTTTTAGCACTGTCGCACTTTGAATGGCAATTGCGCGGTCATGCTACACTGTACCCAAACAACATTGGCGTCCTTTTTTCCCCACAAATAGAGCTTTCTTTTGGTGGCATTTGATCACCTCTGCGATTTTTTTTTTTTGCGCAACAACTAAAAAACATTTTGAAAAAGAAATTACGTTTTTATTTTTTTCTGTAATTTTTTTTGTAAATAAGTACGTTTTCTCTTTCAATTACGGGCACTGATATGGCGGCACAGATGAGATGGCACTGATGGACATCGATGAGGTAGTACTGACAGGCACAGATGAGGTGGCACTGATTGGCGGCGCTGGTATGCGGCACTGATGGGCACTCATAGGCGGCACAGATGGGCACACATGGGCGGCACAGATGGGCACTCATGGGCGGCACAGATGGGCACTCATGGGCGGCACAGATGGGCACTCATGGGCGGCACAGATGGGCACTCATGGGCGGCACAGATGGGCACTCATGGGCGGCACAGATGGGCACTCATGGGCGGCACAGATGGGCACTCATGGGCGGCACAGATGGGCACTCATGGGCGGCACAGATGGGCACTCATGGGCGGCACAGATGGGCACTGATGGACACTGTGGGGTGGCACTGATGGACACTGTGGGGTGGCACTGATGGACACTGTGGGGCGGCACTGATGGACACTGTGGGGCGGCACTGATGGACACTGTGGGGCGGCACTGATGGACACTGTGGGGCGGCACTGATGGACACTGTGGGGCGGCACTGATGGACACTGTGGGGCGGCACTGATGGACACTGTGGGGCGGCACTGATGGACACTGTGGGGCGGCACTGATGGACACTGTGGGGCGGCACTGATGGACACTGTGGGGCGGCACTGATGGACACTGTGGGGCGGCACTGATGGACACTGTGGGGCGGCACTGATGGACACTGTGGGGCGGCACTGATGGACACTGTGGGGCGGCACTGATTTACTTATGTTGCCAGTCAGTGCCCATTTGTGGGCACTGATTGGCATCTTTTTTTTTTCAGACTTTTTTTTTTTTTTTTTTTAGACTTTTTTTTTTTTTCCCCAAAAAAAAAATTCCCCTCTTTTTTTTTATTTTGCCCTTCCCTGGTGGTCCATGTGGCGATCCGAGGGGGGGCTGTGCTGATAAACAATCAGCGCGAACCCCTCCTGTCAGGAGAGCCGCCGATCGGCTCTCCTCTACTCGCGTCTGTCAGACGCGAGTGAGGAAGAGCCATCAACGGCTCTTCCTGTTTACATCGTGATCAGCCGTGATTGGACACGGCTGATCACGTGGTAAAGAGTCTCCGTGAGAGACTCCTTACCGAGATCGGTGTTGCGGGGTGTCAGACTGACACCCTGCAACAACGATCGCCGCGATGCGTGCCACCGGGGGCGCGCAGCGGCTCAGAATCCTGAGGACGTCATATGACATCCAGTCAGGATTCTACAACCACTTTGCCGACGTCAATATGTCATTGGCGGGCAGCAAGTGGTTAAGTAAACTGTGGAACGCTTGGATATCGCTCCCACGCGGAGCCCCATCTTCACTGGCTCTTGTTGTTCCATTGTAGGGTGGTCAATTGTAGCGTGGCATAGTAAGTACGGTATCACGAGGACAAATGGGGGTGGAGGGCCATACCAGTGGGCAGAAAAGGAGGTCATGAAATAAGCCCCCAGCAGAGGTGACTTCTCTTAGGTCCCTTTCACACGTTCGCCTGTCAGTTTTGTCGGCGGACCTGAACGGCTGCTCCATGCAGTCCTATGGAGCGTCGGATGTCAGAGGTGACATGTCCGCTGACATCCGACGCGATCCGATCCGCTAAAATCAGACGTATGCCGATACGTCCCTGTGGCAAACCTAGCCACTTCTGGAACGCTGGACGTTACATGTCAAAGGGTTGTCTGTAGGGTTGTCCCGATACCACTTTTTTAGGACCGAGTACAAGTACCGATACTTTTTTTTCAAGTACTCGCCGATACCGATTACCGATACTTTTTTTTAAATGTGTCCCCAAATGCAGCCATGTCCCCCCCCATATGCAGCCATGTCCCCCCCATATGCAGCCATGTCCCCCCCATATGCAGCCATGTCCCCCCCATATGCAGCCATGTCCCCCCCATATGCAGCCATGTCCCCCCCCATATGCAACCATGTCCCCCCCCATATGCAACCATGTCCCCCCCCATATGCAACCATGTCCCCCCCCCATATACAGCCATGTCCCCCCCCCATATACAGCCATGTCCCCCCCCCATATACAGCCATGTCCCCCCCCCATATACAGCCATGTCCCCCCCCCATATACAGCCATGTCCCCCCCATATGCAGCCATGTCCCCCCCCCCATATACAGCCATGTCCCCCCCCCCATATACAGCCATGTCCCCCCCCCATATACAGCCATGTCCCCCCCATATGCAGCCATGTCCCCCCCCCCATATACAGCCATGTCCCCCCCCCCATATACAGCCATGTCCCCCCCCCATATACAGCCATGTCCCCCCCATATGCAGCCATGTCCCCGCCATATGCAGCCATGTCCCCCCCCCCCATATACAGCCATGTCCCCCCCCCCCATATACAGCCATGTCCCCCCCCCCATATACAGCCATGTCCCCCCCATATGCAGCCATGTCCCCGCCATATGCAGCCATGTCCCCCATATGCAGCCATGTCTCCCCCCATGCAGCCATGTCCCCCCCCCATAGCCAGCCATGTCCCCCCCCCATAGCCAGCCATGTCCCCCCCCCATAGCCAGCCATGTCCCCCTTACCTGCATCCCCGCTGCCGCCGACTGGTTAATACGCGCGGGGAACATTACAGCTTTGAATAGATGTAATGATTCGCGCTGCGTATAGACACTCCCCCTCGCTCAGGATTGGACAGTTCACCCGAGCAAGGGGGAGTGTCTATACGCGGCGCGAATCATTACAGCTATTCAAATGATAGCTGTAATGTTCCCCGCCCGTATTACCCAGTCGGCGGTAGCAGGGATGCGGCAGGATGCGGCGTAACGGCGACGGCGGGGGGATAAGTATTCTATTTCGGTATCGGGGTATTTGCGGGAGTACAAGTACTCCCGCAAATACTCGGAATCGGTCCCGATACCGATACTAGTATCGGTATCGGGACAACCCTAGTTGTCTGTATTATATGCTATGTATTCTGCTGGGTCTTATGTGGGCATAGTAATTTGTATGCTGGCAGCCGTAAGCCAATAGCATTCAAGTACTTTGTTTTATGTTGCCCAATCGGTGAACTCACACAACACATAACCCCAGACCCCAGCTATCAACCGACCTTTCCCTCGTGCAGCAATGCCTGATGGGAGAATTATCCAAACTGTTAAGTTCCCCATGTGGTCCTCCCTGTATTACCCCTGCTAAATCTGTTTGGCTGTTTGGAAACCCCTTGCATGGGGAATTATAGAAATATGGAAGCCTGTGAATAAAAAGTCAGTTGACTCCCAGAGCTGTGTTTCGTCCGGTTACTGGGGGGGATTTGGGACATTGCCTTACTTTTCAGCGCTGACTGTGGATTCACCCCGGTTACCAGCGGAGATCGTGCATTTTAATATTGTACTCCGCTACAGTCCCCATCTGTCCATGGCGGATCGGGTGAGATCTGATGAAAACGGACATGCTGTATGTTTTCATCAGATCTCTCCATAGGAGACAGCGGCGCTCGACAAGCCCCTCCCCGCTCAGTGAGCAGAGAGGGACCTGTGATTCGCCAGCTCAGCGGAGAGATCTTGCCGCTGAGCTGGCGGACTCCGTAGCGACAGAACGCGCGTTGTCTGAATGTAGCCTTATACAGGGCTGGACTGGGACAAAAATGTGGCCCTGGACTTCATCCAGACCGGCCCAGGGAACAAAACATCAGGGTACAGTGCCCATCAGGGCATGGTACAGAGCTCAGCACATCAGGGCACAGCACATCAGGGCACGGTACAGAGCTCAGCACATCAGGGCACAGCACCTCAGGATACAGGGCACAGCACCTCAGGATACAGGGCACAGCACCTCAGGATACAGGGCACGGTACAGAGCTCAGCACAACAGAGCTCAGCACATCAGGGCACAGCACATCAGGGCACAGCACATCAGGGCACAGCACATCAGGGCACGGTACGGAGCTCAGCACATCAGGGCACAGCACATCAGGGCACAGCACCTCAGGGCACAGTACAGAGCTCAGCACCTCAGGGCACGGCACATCAGGGCACGGCACATCAGGGCACGGCACATCAGGGCACGGTACGGAGCTCAGCACATCAGGGCACAGCACCTCAGGGCACAGTACAGAGCTCAGCACCTCAGGGCACGGCACATCAGGGCACGGCACATCAGGGCACGGTACAGAGCTCAGCACCTCAGAGCACAGCACCTCGGGGTACAGGGCACAGCACCTCAGGGCACGGTGCAGAGCTCAGCACATCAGGGCACAGCACCTCAGGGTACAGGGCACATCAGGGCATGGTACAGAGCTCAGCACATCAGGGCACAGCACATCAGGGCACGGTACAGAGCTCAGCACATCAGGGCACAGCACCTCAGGATACAGGGCACAGCACCTCAGGATACAGGGCACGGTACAGAGCTCAGCACAACAGAGCTCAGCACATCAGGGCACAGCACATCAGGGCACGGTACGGAGCTCAGCACATCAGGGCACAGCACATCAGGGCACAGCACAGAGCTCAGCACATCAGGGCACAGCACCTCAGGGCACAGTACAGAGCTCAGCACCTCAGGGCACGGCACATCAGGGCACGGCACATCAGGGCACGGTACAGAGCTCAGCACCTCAGAGCACAGCACCTCGGGGTACAGGGCACAGCACCTCAGGGCACGGTGCAGAGCTCAGCACATCAGGGCACAGCACCTCAGGGTACAGGGCACATCAGGGCACGGTACAGAGCTCAGCACATCAGGGCACAGCACCTCAGGGTACAGGGCACAGCACCTCAGGGCACAGCACAGCGAGGCACAACACATCGGGGCACATGGCACATTACGGTGCACACCGTTTACCAGCCAGCATGCAGAGTAGCGCAGGAAGCGTGTGTAATATGTTCTCTCTCCTGTCACGGCACTCACGCTGCTCCCCGGCGGCCCCTCCTCTCTTCTCGTCCATCCCAGATGATGTCACAAGCAAATGGGGATGGACGAGAAGAGAGGAGGAGCCGCCGGGGAGCAGCGCGAGTGCCGTGACAGGCGAGAGAACATATTACAGACGCTTCCTGCGCTACTCTGCAAACTCGCTAAATCTCGATCTAACCGTCAGGTGCCAGATGTCGGCGATTGATGGGTAGATCGCCGCGGACCTCCAACCGGCCCACTGAGCCATCGGCCGACCGGGAATCTCCTGGTAGTCCCGATGGCCAGTCCATCCCTGGCCTTATAGATATAGACACACAGCTCATTACATTAGGTTTGGATTAGTCGCTTGATTTTCTTTTGTTTATTTTTTGTATGTTTGTGTATATGTTGTTATTACTCTAAATGCTTGTTATGATGTATAGATGATATATGCAAGAAACAGAAAATAAAAAAAATCAGAACTTGCTTTGCACTGCCTATATAGAAATAAGGGGCCGTATCTATGCGCCTGATTCAGAGAATCAGTTACGCATAGATTTCCCTAAGATCCGACCGGCGTAAGTGTCTTACACCGTCGTATCTTAGGCTGCATATTTAAGCTGGCCGCTAGGTGGCGCTTCCGTATAGTTACCCGAGGAATATGCTAATTAGGTAGATACGCCGATTCAGAAATGTACGTCTGGCCGGCGCATTTTTTTACGTCGTTTACGTTAGGCTTTTTTTCGGTGTAAAGTTACCCCTGCTATATGAGGCGTAGCTAATGTTAAGTATGGACGTCGTTCCAGCGTCGAGTTTTGCAAATTTTACGTCGTTTGCGTAAGTCGTTCGCGAATAGGGCTGTACGTAAGTTACGTTCACGTCTAAAGCAATGACGACTTGCGGCGTAATTTTGAGCATGCGCACTGGGATCACAGTGAATTTACATAAAACACGCCCACATCATCCCCATTTGAATTAGGCGGGCTTACGCCGACACACATACGTTACGCCAGGGGTTGAAAAATTTGCTTGGAATCTAGGAGCCAGCTAAAAAAAGTTAGGAGCCAGAAAACGCGCCCCGTCCCGACGAGCTTGCGCGCAGAAGCGAACACATACGTGAGCAGCGCCCGCATATGTAAACGGTGTTCAAACCACACATGTGAGGTATCGCCGCGATTGGTAGAGCGAGAGCAATAATTCTAGCCCTAGACCTCCTCTGTAACTCAAAACATGCAACCTGTAGAATTTCTTTAAACGTCGCCTATGAAGATTTGTCGGCATTCCACGAGTGGACGCAATTTTGAAGCGTGACATGTTGGGTATAATTTTTACTCGGCGTAACATTATCTTTCATAATATTAAAAAAAATGGGGATAACTTTACTGTTGTCTTATTTTTTAATTTAACAAAGTGTAATTTTTTCCCAAAAAAGTGCGCTTGTAAGACCGCTGCGCAAATACGGCATGACAGAAAGTATTGCAATGATCGCCATTTTGTTCTCTAGGGTGTTAGGATAAAAAATATATATAATGTTTGGGGGTTCCAATTAGAGGGAAGAAGATGGCAGTGAAAATAGTGAAAAATTACATTAGAATTGCTGTTTAACTTGTAATGCCAACGGCCACCACCAGATGGCGCCAGCTCACATCTGGTGGTAATGACTTGTAATACCAACGGCTCACCACCAGATGGCACCAGCTCACAAAAAAAAAACATTTTTTTTTTGCCCCCCTTCCAAGCCAAGTCGCCAGGACCCTATTTCTAGTCGCCATGGCGACCTGGCGCCCGGGATTTGTCGAGCCCTGCGTTACGCCACCATAACTAAGGGCGCAAGTTCTTTCTGCATACGGAACTTGCGCCCTAAGTTACGGCGGCGTACCCTATCTGCGATACGTTACGCCGCGCCGACAGATACTGCAATGTATCTGAATGCGGCCCAAGGAATTTATGTATTAGTTGTATAATGAGATAAGTACTATTATTTTCCAATAAGAATGTATTCTGGTCTGTAATGATAAAAACGTATAAAAAAGAAATACAGTATGAAAAATAAAAAATAAGGCCACGCTCCATCCCTGACATGACCCAAGCATTTACATAATCCTACAATTACCTGCACTTCAGAGAGGAATCATTTTCCGGCAGTCAGAGCCCCGCCAAATAATGACACACGGTACTTCTCAGCCATGAAAGAGCCGGATGTAGAAGTGAACAGGATGTGGTTTGCCAATGTCTTATACACACAGGAGGGCGGCCATACCTGATAAACAGCAATTCACTGATAACCATAATCCCGGGAGTTCACCCTTCAGGACGGTGTCACTTCTCTACATGACAAATTCTAATGCCCGAGACAAACTCCTGTACTACAGATGTATGAATTTATCACAAGGCGGGGAGGCGGCACTGAGGCTGCAGGAACTATATATATATATATACCGATATATGATGCCGATTTTTGCGGCCGATATTTTAGGCCGATGTTTTTATTTTTTTTGGTGGCACTGGCTCGTGGCACTGGCTCGTGGCACTTGAAGATGGCACTAGCAGAAGGCACTTATTGGGACTGGCAGGTTGCCACTGAAAGATGGTACTAGCAGATGGCACTGATTGGCAGGTGGCACTTATTGGCACTGGCAGGTGGCACTGATTGGCAGATGGCACTGGTTGGCAGATGTCACGTGGCACTGGCAAGTGGCACTGGTTGGCAGGTGGCACTGGCAGGTGGCACTGGGTGGCAATAGTTCGCACTGGTTGGCATTGGCAGGTGGCACTGATGGCTTTAGTTGGCACTGGTAGGTGACACTGGATCGCACTGACAGGTGGCACTGAATGGAAGGTGGCACTAATTGGCACTGGATGGTGGCACTGGATGGAAGGTGGCACTAATTGGCACTGGCAGGTGGCACTGGTGCAAAAAAGAATGGTGTCACCCCCCTCAGTACAGACACCCCTCCTCCAGTATAGACATCCCCCCCCACCTTCTACAGACACCAGAGAGTGGTGTGTGTGTCCCACGAGCGCGGGCCCCTCCTCCTCTGTGGGCGTAAACAGAGAGGAGGGCCGCCGCCCTGGGTGTACCAAGATGGCCACGGCTCCGGAGCTAGGCCGAAGCCGCGGTCTTTCCTGATGCTGTGACCGCAGCGGCAATCCGCGGATTGCCGCCACGGTCACAGCATCAGGAAAGGCCGCGGCTTCGGCCTAGCTCCGGATCCGTGGCACCGCTAGCGGGCATGTAAAATATCGGCCTAATTTGGATAAAAATCGGCCGATGCTGATTTCTCCAAAACGTCCAAATATCGGCCGATATATCGGTCGACCTCTACTATTCATGTCCAGCCCTGGTCTTGACATCTGATGTAAAGAGGGCTGGGATTGCCTGGTGTGTGGGGGGACTCTGCTGGGATTGCCTGGTGTGTGGGGGGACTCTGCTGGGATTGCCTGGTGTGTGGGGGGACTCTGCTGGGATTGCCTGGTGTGTGGGGGGACTCTGCTGGGATTGCCTGGCGTGTGGGGGGGACTCTGCTGGGATTGCCTGGCGTGTGGGGGGGGACTCTGCTGGGATTGCCTGGCGTATGGGGGGGGACTCTGCTGGGATTGCCTGGCGTATGGGGGGGGACTCTGCTGGGATTGCCTGGCGTATGGGGGGGGACTCTGCTGGGATTGCCTGGCGTATGGGGGGGGACTCTGCTGGGATTGCCTGGCGTATGGGGGGGGACTCTGCTGGGATTGCCTGGCGTATGGGGGGGGACTCTGCTGGGATTGCCTGGCGTATGGGGGGGGACTCTGCTGGGATTGCCTGGCGTATGGGGGGACTCTGCTGGGATTGCCTGGCGTATGGGGGGACTCTGCTGGGATTGCCTGGCGTATGGGGGGACTCTGCTGGGATTGCCTGGCGTATGGGGGGCCTCTGCTGGGATTGCCTGGCGTATGGGGGGACTCTGCTGGGATTGCCTGGCGTATGGGGGGACTCTGCTGGGATTGCCTGGCGTATGGGGGGACTCTGCTGGGATTGCCTGGCGTATGGGGGGACTCTGCTGGGATTGCCTGGCGTATGGGGGGACTCTGCTGGGATTGCCTGGCGTATGGGGGGACTCTGCTGGGATTGCCTGGCGTATGGGGGGACTCTGCTGGGATTGCCTGGCGTATGGGGGGACTCTGCTGGGATTGCCTGGCGTATGGGGGGACTCTGCTGGGATTGCCTGGTGTATGGGGGGACTCTGCTGGGATTGCCTGGCGTATGGGGGGACTCTGCTGGGATTGCCTGGCGTATGGGGGGACTCTGCTGGGATTGCCTGGCGTATGGGGGGACTCTGCTGGGATTGCCTGGCGTATGGGGGGACTCCGCTGGGATTGCCTGGCGTATGGGGGGACTCCGCTGGGATTGCCTGGCGTATGGGGGGACTCTGCTGGGATTGCCTGGCGTATGGGGGGACTCTGCTGGGATTGCCTGGTGTATGGGGGGACTCTGCTGGGATTGCCTGGTGTATGGGGGGACTCTGCTGGGATTGCCTGGTGTATGGGGGGGACTCTGCTGGGATTGCCTGGTGTATGGGGGGACTCTGCTGGGGATCACCTTTATAGAGCCAACTAAAATCTCCTCAGTTTACCACGTAGGTGTGCACAGCCTATTATATTAGGGGGGTGCACCCCAAAGCTCAAACACACATCTATGTGAACACACACACACACGTTTTTAGAAATAAATGTAAACAAACATCTTAAAATGTAATAAAACATGTTTTAATTAAATAAACACTCAATGGGAAGTCAGGAACACTATGGGGGGCTCCGGGAAAGTCAGGAACACTATGGGGGGTTCCCGGGGAAGTCAGGAACACTATGGGGGGCTCCGGGGAAGTCAGGAACACTATGGGGGGCTCCGGGGAAGTCAGGAACACTATGGGGGGGTCCCAGGGAAGTCGGGAACACTATGGGGGGCCCCGGGGAAGTCAGGAACACTATGGGGGCCCCGGGGAAGTCGGGAACACTATGGGGGGCCCCGGGGAAGTCAGGAACACTATGGGGGGCCCCCGGGGAAGTCAGGAACACTATGGGGGGCCCCGGGGAAGTCAGGAACACTATGTGGGGCCCCGGGGAAGTCAGGAACACTATGGGGGGCCCCGGGGAAGTCAGGAACACTATGGGGGGCCCCGGGGAAGTCAGAAACACTATGGGGGGCCCCGGGGAAGTCAGAAACACTATGGGGGGCCCCGGGGAAGTCAGAAACACTATGGGGGGCCCCGGGGAAGTCAGAAACACTATGGGGGGCCCCGGGGAAGTCGGGAACACTATGGGGGGCCCCGGGGAAGTCAGGAACACTATGGGGGGCTCCTGGGGAGTCAGGAACACTATGGGGGGCTCCCGGGGAAGTCAGGAACACTATGGGGGGCCCCGGGGAAGTCAGGAACACTATGGGGGGCCCCGGGGGAGTCAGGAACACTATGGGGGCCCCGGGGAAGTCGGGAACACTATGGGGGCCCCCGGGGAAGTCGGGAACACTATGGGGGCCCCCAGGGAATGTCTTGCTCTCCTCTGTAGACTGTACACAGGCCTATAACATGGACACATCTAGATCTCCCTGTCACAATTGTATACAGGGCGGGACATGTACCAGGCAGAGATAAAACCACAACACTCTGTCACCCATGACAACGAGCAGAGCAGGACACCGAAGACACATAACGGCACAAACTGTCAGAACTGACCTGCATATTGCTCTGTACCGGCTCCTTCTTCTTCTTCCCCCTCCCCGCCCGGCGCCATATTGCCGAGCCCCCTCATCCACACTGACAGCAGGACACGCCCCTCCGGGTAGGTCACCGGACAAGACCCCGCCCAGCCGCGGTTGGAGACAACCACAGAGTGACAGCGGGATTGGCAGAGCGCCCAGAGACAGAGGGAGGTGGATTGCGGCTGCCATCTAGCGGTAGAAACAGAGTACAGCGGAGGACAGTTGGCTCTCAGCATCGGTTGAGTTGGAAGAAGAAGTGTCCCAGGCTCCGGACACAATGGAGTTTTGCATGAAAATTGCTGTTTGTTTTCTTATCCTTTTGCCTACAACTGCGCAGAGCACCTCTGCAAAACCAAGTAAGTGTTAGATTATTGATTAATTAATGATTAATGTGAAGGGCTGATTATAAATGCTAAATATTGCCATTGTCTGACCAATTACATCGGTATCAGACACAATTATTCCGTTTTCAGTGGTGCTGTTTAACTGACAATGACTCCGTCATGCAGCGCTATAACCCAAATGTATTTTCCATCGTTTTCATAGTTGGCAACATTGTAAAAAATGTATAGGGGCATCATGGGCGTCCGCTCCATAGGGCAAGGGGGGTCGTTTGCCCCCCCCCCTGGAATCGCCAGGGAGAGCCAGGAGCAGGGCCGAACTGGCCCTGAGGCCGATTTAAGCGGTGACTGCAGCGCTCCCCTCCCCTCTAGTTGTCCCTTATTAAGAGTGCCTGTCCCTCTTCTGGAATCAAATCCATTTGTCCCTCATTCCAAAAGGTTCCTCTTTTAGACCTGCAATAAATATACTGTCAATATAGTGTAGTGTTTCAGTCAAGGGAAAGGGGTGCTGTGTAATGTAAAGGGGTCCAGTGGTGCAGGGTGCTGTGTAATGTAAAGGGGGCCAGAGGTGCAGGGTGCTATGTATTGTAAAGGGGGCCAGTGATGCAGGGTGCTGTGTAATGTAAAGGGGGCCAGAGGTGCAGGGTGCTGTGTAATGTAAAGGGGGCCAGTGATGCAGGGTGCTGTTTAATGTAAAGGGGGCCAGAGATGCAGGGGGCTGTGTAATGTAAAGGGGCCCAGTGATGCAGGGTGCTGTGTAATGTAAAGGGGTCCAGAGCTGTGGGGTGCTGTGTAATGTAAAGGGGTCCAGAGCTGTGAGGTGCCGTGTAATGTAAAGGGGTCCAGAGGTACAGTTGTGGAGAGGGGGTACACAGTAGTGACAAAGAGATATTGAAAGATGCAGGGGGCACAGTGGGGTGTTTTTACATTTTAATGTGGGGTTGCGCTTTTAACCCCCGCTAGCAGTCGAAGAAAGGGTAAAATGCGACTGTGTATCGCCGCTGCCGAAGCGACCCCCTCTGAAAACATTTCAGCGGACGCCCATGAGGGGCATGTTTTTTGCCTGTAGGCTAAGGTGACCAGACATCCCCAGTTTCAGGGGCCAGTCCCCTGATTGAGGACACTGTCCCCGGACCAAGTCTGTCCCTGGTTTTGTCCCCAGATTGGATTTAATAGGGGGCAGGGGCAATTTCAAAGACAGTCAGTACAGAATTAAAATAAAAAAATTAGAATTACACCCCCCTCCCCGCTCCGCCGCTCCTACTAGCATAGGGGGGGTTGTATTTTCCCCATTATCTGTGCCCCTTTCTGATGATCATGTGCTGGTCGGAGCGGAGGGAATATTTCTTCAGCTTCGCTCGCATGTTCTTCTGCCTTGGCTCAAATCCTGGCCAGCCGCCTGCCTATCTCCTTGCCTTCCCTGGCGGAGTGATCTTCCTCCGCTCCCCATCCAGTAGTAGCCGGGGGCCCGAAGAGTAAGACTTGAGAGGCTGTGAGGCGGGCGGCGACGGGCAGAGAGTCGCTGTTTGCCGCCATTACTAGTAAAGAAAAAATATGTCCCCGGATTTCATTTAAAAAATCTGGTCACCTTACTGTAGGCGGAGTCTTAAAAATTGGGGGCGGGGCATTCATTTGTAGGTGTGACGTCTCTTCTGTACATACTGCTCCCTGCCATACCCCCCACACTTCTCTCCTGTACATACATACTGCTCACCGTCATATACTCCACACTCCTCTCCTGTACATACTGCTCACTATCATACCCCCCCACTGCTCACCCTCATATACTCCACACTCCTCTCCTGTACATACTGCTCACTATCATACCCCCCCACTGCTCACCCTCATATACTCCACACTCCTTTCCTGTACATACTGCTCACTATCATACCCCCCACTGCTCACCCTCATATACTCCACACTCCTTTCCTGTACATACTGCTCACTATCATACCCCCCACTGCTCACCGTCATATACTCAACAATCCTCTCCTATACATATTGCTCACCGTCATATACTCCACACTCCTCACCGTCATACCCTCCACACTCCTCTCCTGTACATACTGCTCACCGTCATATACTCCACACTCCTCTCCTGTACATACTGCTCACTATCATACCCCCCACTGCTCACCGTCATATACGCAACAATCCTCTCCTATACATATTGCTCACTATCATACCCACCACTGCTCACCGTCATATACTCCACACTCCTCTCCTGTACATACTACTCACCGTCATATACTCCACACTCCTCTCCTATACATACTGCTCACTGTCATATACTCCACACTCCTCTCCTATACATACTGCTTACCGTCATATACTCCACACTCCTCTCCTATACATACTGCTCACTGTCATACCCTCCACACTTCTCTCCAGTACATACTACTCACCGTCACCCCCCCCCCCACACTCCTCTCCTGTACATACTTCTCACAGTCATATACTCCACACTCCTCTCCTGTACATACTACTCACCTTCATACTCCCCCACACTCCTCTCCTGTACATACTGCTCACCGTCATATACTCCACACTCCTCTCCTGTAAATACTGCTCACCGTCATATACTCCACACTCCTCTCCTGTACATACTGCTCACTGTCATTCCTTCCACATTCGGTGTACATACTTACTACCAGTGGGTTTTGATGTGTCAAAGGGCTTTGGGCTTGTGTTGATGACATCAGTTTGAGACACTAATGAGATCCCTCAGAATTTACTGACAGGAACATCTGACCTGCAATTGTCTCTTTCACCTGCATTTCACAACTTTTCTTTATAGCAAATGTATTTTAGTTTTTCATTTCTTTCATTTAAATTTTTTCTGTTTATCCGCAGGACAAGAAATTGCACCAAGAACAAGGCATTTTCCTGGTATTGAAACAGGGACCCCCACCACGGAGGAAACACCCCACATACAGGCTATCGACAGGAGTGATAGTAACTCTACTAAGAAGAGTAAGTATTTGTTTAAAGGGATCTTTCTATGTGCTATACATTTCTGTGTGTTAACCTGACACACAGGACGGTATTGACACATTTTAAGCCTCTGCTGGGAGCGTTTATCCTCTCCTGTACATACTGCTCACCGTCATACCCTCCACACTCCTCCCATTTATATACTGCTCACCGTCATATATTCCACACTCCTCTCCTGTACATACTGCTCACCATCATACCCTCAACACTCCTCTCCTGTACATACTGCTCACTGTCATATACTCCACACTCCTCTCCTGTACATACTGCTCACCGTCATACCCTCCACACTCCTCCCATTTATATACTGCTCACTGTCATATACTCCACACTCCTTTCCTGTACATACTGCTCACCGTCATACCCTCCACACTCCTCCCATTTATATACTGCTCACTGTCATATACTCCACACTCCTTTCCTGTACATACTGCTCACCGTCATACCCTCCACACTCCTCCCATTTATATACTGCTCACTGTCATATACTCCACACTCCTTTCCTGTACATACTGCTCACCGTCATACCCTCCACACTCCTCCCATTTATATACTGCCCACTGTCATATACTCCACACTCCTTTCCTGTACATACTGCTCACCGTCATGCCCTCCACACTCCTCCCATTTATATACTCCACACTCCTTTCCTGTACATACTGCTTACCATCATACCCTCCACACTCCTCTCCTGTACATACTGCTCACTGTCATATACTCCACACTCCTCTCCTGTACATACTGCTCACCATCATACCCCCCACACTCCTTTCCTGTACATACTGCTCACCGTCATACCCTCTACACTCCTCCCATTTATATACTGCTCACTGTCATATACTCCACACTCCTTTCCTGTACATACTGCTTACCATCATACCCTCCACACTCCTCCACACTCCTCTCTTGTACATACTGCTCACTGTCATATCTTCCACACTCCTCTCCTGTACATACTGCTCACCGTCATATACTCTACACTCCTCCCATGTATATACTGCTCACTGTCATATACTCCACACTCCTCTCCTGTACATACTGCTCACTGTCATACCCTCTACACTCCTCTTCTGTACATACTGCTCACTGTCATATACTCCACACTCCTCTCCTGTACATACTGCTCACTGTCATACCCTCTACACTCCTCTTCTGTACATACTGCTCACTGTCATATACTCCACACTCCTCTCCTGTACATACTGCTCACTGTCATACCCTCTACACTCCTCTTCTGTACATACTGCTCACTGTCATATACTCCACACTCCTCTTCTGTACATACTGCTCACCGGCATACCCTCCACACTCCTCTCCTGTACATACTGCTCACTGTCATATCTTCCACACTGTATTTTAGTTTTTCATTTCTTTCATTTAAAATGTTTCTGTTTATCCGCAGGACAAGAAATTGCACCAAGAACAAGGCATTTTCCTGGTAATGAAAGGGGGACCCCCACCACGGAGGCAACACCCCACATACAGGCTATCGACAGGAGTGATAGTAACTCTACTACGAAGAGTAAGTATTTGTTTAAAGGGATCTTTCTATGTGCTATACATTTCCGTGTGTTAACCTGACATAAAGGACGGTATTGACACATTTTAAGCCTCTGCTGGGAGAGCTTTTTGCCGTGAAAACCGGGCGTGTGTAGGCTCCCTAATTGTTGTTGTTTTTTTTTTTTTTTTTTTTCTTCTACAGGAACGACCACTACTCCGAAACCAGTGTTTGTGATCAACCAACGTTTGTATTAATATATATTCTATCCATCTACAGTGGAACCTTGGTTTAAGAGTAACTTGGTTTGAGAGCTTTTTGATTTGCGAGCAACTTTTTTTTTTTTTTTTTTTTTTTTACAATTCTGATTCGGTTTGCGAGTGTTGACTCACAAGACGAGCAGAATTCAAGCTAAATAGGCCTGCAGTACCTCATTTGGCCTGAGGTATGGGGGTGCAGAAGCGAGCAGAGCCAAAAATAGGCCAACGTTTGTATTAATATATCTTCTATCCATCTACAGTGGAACCTTGGTTTAAGAGTAACTTGGTTTGAGAGCTTTTTGATTTGCGAGCAACTTTTTTTTTTTTTTTTTTTTTTTTTACAATTCTGATTCGGTTTGCGAGTGTTGACTCACAAGACGAGCATAATTCAAGCTAAATAGGCCTGCAGTACCTCATTTGGCCTGACCCCCCATTCACACCTAGGCGTTTTGTCGCCTGTAGTGTGACGCCGCAGCAGCCCCGAGACGCTGGAGGGATGAAAACACATTGCCCTCTATGGAGATGGTTCACATCTCCACGCCGAACGCCGTACGCCTGCCGCCTGAAAAAAAGTCTTTTTTCAGGCGGCTTTCGGCGATCGGCATAGGAGATGTGAACCATCTCCATAGAGGGGGGTGAGGCTGCATTCACACTCGCTGCGTTTTGTCGCCGCAAATCGCGGTACAAAACGCTGCAATTTGTCGCCGCAATTCGCGGGACGAAACGCCGCGATTTTGTACGCCTAGGTGTGAATGCAGCCTGAGGTACGGGGGTGCAGAAGCCAAGCAGAGCCGAAAATAGGCCTGCAGTACCTCATTTGGAGAAAGGGAGTGACCGCTCCAGGTGGGTATGTTGAACAATCAGCAACTGTTCAGGAGATCAAGGGTGCTGGCAATGCATGAAGCAATTAGTTGAAGAAAAAAGGATGGACAGCCGCACTCCAAAAAAAACATTAGGTTGTCTTTAATGTAAAAATGGAAAAATACACTACAAAAACCAGCAGAAGACCATTTGGCCTGAGATATGGGGGCGCAGAAGCCAAGAAAAGCCGAACATTGTACTGTAGTACCTCATTTGGTCTGAGGTACCGGGGGGGCGCAGGAAAACGGGTTATGCTTCTTCCTACCAGGAGATTTAAATCTCCTGGTAGGAAGAAGCATAACCCTAAGGTCAATGAAGGCTGTGTCCGTCTATGAACTCAGAGAAATGGATTTTACGGTGAGTACAAAAATCCTTTTTTTTCTTCCTGACGAGATTCTGGGCCGTGTGTACAGGGCCTTACTGTTTATACACTACAGAGTAGAACAGCCTATCCCATTGCTTGGCTTGCTGTAGAGAAGGATTCTTGCTCTATGTATGGAAGCAGTGGTCTCTCCGCATTGGCTGGGGACAGTAAAAGAATAATCGCACTTTGTCTAAAAGTACATTTATTCTTTAAAAAAAAAAAAAAGCATTAGAGAGGTGCTTGTTCCACAGTTTTATTATTTAGCACACGTCTCGTATTTTATAAAAGGGAGAATAAGATTTGCTAACATTAGAAATGCAATTTCAGTTTTATAATCCTAATCATATCCAGACGTTTCTAAACTGGATTCGAATTTTCAGTTGTAAATACTGTTTAGAGCAGGCATGTCCAAAGTCCGGCCTGCGGGCCAAATGCGGCCCCCCTGTTGATTTAATATGGCCCCTTTGTGGATTTGTATATATATATTGGCCCAGATTCAGAGAGCAATTGCGTCTGCGTAACCATAGTTACGCAGCGTAATTACTTACTTGCGCCGGCGTATCGAATGCTCCTGATTCAGGAGCCTCGATACGCCGACTACAGCCTAAGATATGCCTGGCATAAGGCTCTTATGCCGTCATATCGTAGGCTGCATTCTTACGCAGGCCGCTAGGTGGCGTTCCCGTAGTGGTCAGCGTAGAGTATGCAAATTGCATACTAACGCCGATTCACAACCGTGTACGCAGTTTACGTTGTTTGCGTACGTCGGTTTTTGCGTAAGGCTGCTCCTGCTAATAGCAGGGGCAGCCAATGCTACGTATACCCGTCGTTCCCGTGTCGCGAAGTTTAAATTTTACGTCGTTTGCGTAAGTGAATCGTGAATGGCGCTGGACGCCATTCACGTTCACTTTGAAGCAAATGACGTCCTTGTGACTTCATTTACCGCAATGCTCGTCGGTAAAGTTTCCCGACGGAGCATGCGCACTACGCTCGGCGCGGGAATGCGCCTAATTTAAATGATCCACGCCCCCTACGGGATCATTTAAATTACGCGCCCTTACGCCGGGCAGTTTTCCGGAGCGCACACGCAATTTACGGAGCTACTGCTCCGTGAATCAAGCGTAGCGCAGGAAATTTACGGTGCGCTGCGCCTCTGTAAATAATGGGCAAAGCTACCTGAATCTGGGCCATTGTTTCCACAAAAGATATATACCGTATTTATCGGCGCTGCCTTGGAGGGGACAGGGAGGGGGCAGGACGAGCGCCGTCAGATTACATGAAGAGAATCTCCTGTTTACTCAGCAGCGTCTGTATTGAAAGTCCCATCTCCTGGGATGTCATTGGACGACTGTTCTGTCTATCGTAGGAGGCGGGACTTTGTATTAAAGAGGCCACAGGGTAAACAAGAGATTCTCCTGTTTGTAAACTGTCGGCCTTCGTCCCGACCCCCTCCCTGTGCCCTCCGAGGCTGCAGATGGGCATCGATAAGGCTGCACTGATGGCAATGGTAAGGCTGCATTGATGGCAATGGTAAGGCTGCATTGATGGCAATGGTAAGGCTGCATTGATGGCAATGGTAAGGCTGCATTCATGGCAATGGTAAGGCTGCATTCATGGCAATGGTAAGGCTGCATTCATGGCAATGGTAAGGCTGCATTAATGGCAATGGTAAGGCTGCATTCATGGCACATGTGAGGCTGGGGGTTATTTACGAAAGACAAATCCACTTTGCACTACAAGTGCAAACTACAAGTGCAAAGTGTACTTGAAATTGCACTGAAAGTGCACTTGGAAGTGCAGTCGCTGTAGATCTGAGGGGTAGATCTGAAATGAGGGGAAGCTCTGCTGATTTTATTATCCAATCATGTGCAAGCTAAAATGCTGTTTTTTATTTTCCTTGCACGTCCCCCTCGGATCTACAGTGACTTCACTTCCAAGTGCACTTTCAGTGCAATTTTAAGTGCACTTGTAGTGGAAAGTGGATTTTCCTTTTGTAAATAACCCCCCTTGATTCATTTTTCTTTGTTTTTTCTTTTCTAGATGAGGTCCAGAGGAGAGTTGATGAAACTGCAGAAAGGATTTTAAATGAATCTTTCCTCACCACACTCAATATTGTTGGCTTAGCGGTTGCGGGATTGCTTGTTATCATCGGCATTATTGTGGTTTACTGCTATTGCTTCTTGGTAAGTATTAAGACTTCGCTAGCTATTATTAACCACTTAAGGACCGCCGCACAACGACGATATACATCGACAGAATAGCACGGCTGGGCATAAGGGCGTACAGGTACGTCCCCTTTAAGGTGCGAGCCGCGCGTGCGTCGGCGGCAGCGCGCTCACGACCCGGTCCGGAGCTCCATGACCACGCCCGCGGGACCCGCAGACCCGATCGCCGCCGGTTTCCCGCGATCGGGTCACAGAGCTGAAGAACAGGGAGAGGTAAGTGTAAACAAACATCTCCCCGTGCTTCCTAGTGACACTGTCAGTGATCGTCTGTGACCTTGTCATCAGGAACAGCGATCAGTGACGTGTCACACCAAGCCACGCCCCCTAACAGTTACAAGCACTCCCTAGGTCACACTTAACACCTTCAGCGCCCCCTACAGGTTAACCCCTTCACTGCCAGTGTCATTTTTACAGTAATCCGTGCATTTTTATAGCACTCATCGCTGTAAAAAATGACAATGGTCCCAAAATGGTGTCAAAAGTGTCCGATGTGTCCGCCATAATGTCGCAGTCACGATAAAAATCGATGATCGCCGCCATAACTAGTAAAAAAAAAAAATATTAAAAATGCCATAAAACAGTCCCCTATTTTGTAGAAGCTCTTAGGTAGATTCAGTAAGAGTTAGGCCGACTTATCAGTAGATAAGTCGACCTAACTCAGAATCTACGCCGACTTATGTTTAAGCGTATGCTCAAACAGAGCTACGATTAAACATATCTAAGATACGACGGCTTGTGCCGTCCTATCTTAGATTGCAATATTTTGGATGGCCGCTAGGTGGCGCTTCCATTGCGGTCGGCGTAGAATATGTAAATGAGGAGATACGCCGATTCACGAACGTACGCCTGGCCGTCGCAGTAGTTTTACGCCGTTTCCGTAAGGCATTAGCAGGCCTAAAGTTATTCCATCTATTAGGCGGAATAACAATGTTAAAGTATGGCCGCCGTTCCCGCCGCGAGATTCAAATTTTTTACGTTGTTTGGGTAAGTCGTCCGCGAATCGGGATTTACGTCGTTTATGTCCACGTCGAAATCAATAGGCCCGTGCGGCGTACTTAGCCGCAAAGCACCCTGGGAAATGTAGGCGCCCGGCGCATGCACATTAGAAAAAATAACGTGAAAAACGTAAGGTCAAGCCTCATTACCATACAACACGCCCCCCTCCAAGACATTTGAATTCGGCGCCCTTACGCCCGCCCGCTTTAGGCTACGCCGCCGTATATTAGCAGGCAAGTACATTGAGAATCATGTACTTGCCTAGCTAACTTACGGCGGCGTAGCCTAAACAGGCTAAGCTACGCCGCTGCAAGTTTGCACCCAGGTACCTGAATCTACCTATCTAACTTTTGCGCAAACCCATCAATAAACGCTTATTGCAATTTTTTTTTTTTTTACCAAAAATATGTAGAAGAATACCTAATTGGCCTAAACAGTGTAAAAAAAAAAAAAAATGTTAGCAAAAAGTAAAAAATATTGAATTTTTTTCAAAATTGTCACTCTATTTTTGTTTATAGCGCAAAAAATAAAAACCGCAGAGGTGATCAAATACCACCAAAAGAAAGCTCTATTTGTGGGGAAAAAAGGACGCCAATTTTGTTTGGGAGCCACGTCGCACGACCGCGCAATTGTCTGTTAAAGCGACGCAGTGCCGAATTATAAAAACCCCTTGGGTCATGTAGCAGCATATTGGTCCGGTCCTTAAGTGGTTATGCAGCCTGACAGCATCACATTAATAAAAGCGGAAGGTTCAATTAGGCTTTCCAAACGTTTCCTTTTTATATATTATGGTTTACTGTTGAAATGACTAATAACTTTTTCTATTTCATTTATGTTATCAGCGCCAAAAAAAACCTGAGGACTCTGGCTCAGATGACATAAGCCCAAGTTTGGGCAGCTCAAAGAATGTCAACACATACCAGGGTGACTTATACAAGCCTGACTTATACCAGAATGGCTCGCGCCAGGATGACTCGCTACAGAATGGCTCGCTACAGAATGGCTCGCTACAGAATGGCTCGCTACAGAATGGCTCGCTCCAGAATGGCTCGCGCCAGGATGACTCGTTACAGAATGGCTCGCGCCAGAATGGCTCGCGCCAGGATGACTCGTTACAGAATGGCTCGCTACAGAATGGCTCGCTACAGAATGGCTCGCTACAGAATGGCTCGCTACAGAATGGCTCGCTACAGAATGGCTCGCTACAGAATGGCTCGCTCCAGAATGGCTCGCTCCAGAATGGCTTGTACCAGAATGGCTCGCACCAGAATTAAATGGGCCAGAATGGTTTAGGCCACAGCAATTTGGACCAGAGTGGGTCAGGCCAGAATGCCTGTACCAAGCAGCCCTTAATAAAGTAACTCTGAAAAGAACACCTAATGTCTGAAGCATTCAGAGCTGAACTGAATATGCACAGGGAGGAGGTAATATGTACAGGGAGGGGACATTATGTACAAAAAAAGGGGTAATATGTACAGGAAAGGGGTAATATGTCCAGGAAAGGGGTAATATGTACAGGGAGGGGATAATATGTACTGGAAGAGGGGAATATGTGCAGGAAGGGGGTAATATGTACAGGGAGGGGCTGATATGTGCAGGAAGGGGGTAATATGTACAGGGTTGGGCTGATATGTACAGGAAGGGGGTAATATGTACAGGGTTGGGCTGATATGTGCAGGAAGGGGGTAATATGTACAGGGAGGGGCTGATATGTGCAGGAAGGGGGTAATATGTACAGGGAGGGGATAATATGTACTGGAAGAGGGGAATATGTGCAGGAAGGGGGTAATATGTACAGGGAGGGGCTGATATGTACAGGGAAGGGGCACTGTGTACAGGGAGGGGACATTATGTACAAAAAAGGGGTAATATGTCCAGGAAAGGGGTAATATGTCCAGGAAAGGGGTAATATGTCCAGGAAAGGGGTAATATGTCCAGGAAAGGGGTAATATGTCCAGGAAAGGGGTAATATGTACAGGGAGGGGATAATATGTACTGGAAGAGGGGAATATGTGCAGGAAGGGGGTAATATGTACAGGGAGGGGCTGATATGTGCAGGAAGGGGGTAATATGTACAGGGAGGGGCTGATATGTACAGGAAGGGGGTAATATGTACAGGGAGGGGCTGATATGTACAGGAAGGGGGTAATATGTACAGGGAGGGGCTGATATGTACAGGAAGGGGGTAATATGTACAGGGAGGGGCTGATATGTACAGGAAGGGGGTAATATGTACAGGGAGGGGCTGATATGTACAGGAAGGGGGTAATATGTACAGGAAGGGGGTAATATGTACAGGGAGGGGCTGATATGTACAGAGAGGGGCTGATATGTACAGGGAGGGGCTGATATGTACAGGAAGCGGGTAATATGTACAGGGAGGGGCTGATATGTACAGGAAGGGGGTAATATGTACAGGGAGGGGCTGATATGTACAGGAAGGGGGTAATATGTACAGGGAGGGGCTGATATGTACAGGAAGGGGGTAATATGTACAGGGAGGGGCTGATATGTACAGGAAGGGGGTAATATAAACAGGGAGGGGCTGATATGTACAGGAAGGGGGTAATATAAACAGGGAAGGGCACTGTGTACAGGGAGCAGGCATTGTGTACAGGAAGGGGGTAAAATGTCCAGAAAGGGGGTAAAATGTAAAGGGAGGGGGTAATATATACAGGGAAGGCAGGGGCATTGTGCACAGGGAAGAAACATTGGGCCAGATTCACAGACAATTGCGTTACGCTGAGGCGGCGTAACATATCCCATTTACGTTACACCGCCACAAGTTTACAGCATAAGTGTCTGATTCACAAAGCACTTACCTGTAAATTTGCGGCGGTGTAACGTAAATCCCCTCGGCGCAAGCCCGCCTAATTCAAATGGGGCGGGCACCATTTAAATTAGGCGCGTTCCCGCGCCGAACGTACTGCGCATGCTCTGTCCGTAAGATTACCCGACGTGCATTGCGCTAAATGACGTCGCAAAGACGTCATTGGTTTCGACGTTAACGCAAATGGCGTCCAGCGCCATTCACAGACGACTTACGCAAACGACGTGATTTTTAAAATTTTGACGCGGGAACGACGGCCATACTTTATACAGCACATACGTGTGCTGTGTAAAATTAAGGCACCAAAAACGACGACTAACTTTGCAACGGGAAACTAGACTAGCGGCGACGTAGCGAACGCGAAAAAACGTCATGGATCGCCGTAACTCCTAATTTGCATACCCGACGCTGGTTTACGACGGCCGCGGTATTGCATCCTAAGATCCGACAGTGTAAAACGATTACACCTGTCGGATCTTCTGGCTATCTATGTGTAACTGATTCTATGAATCAGCCGCATAGATACTCTGAGAGATACGACGGCGTATCTCCTTTGTGAATCTGGGCCACTATTGTGATTTCTGATGTTGGTACACATCAATTTTTTTGGGCTCAAAATATGATTATTTGGAAATAATAAAAAAAAAAAAACACAAAATTGAGTCTCGTTTTAAATGCTGTGGTTTGTAAAGACATCTGTGAGTTTGGGTAAAGATTTTTGTGAGATGGACAGCAACAAGTGAAAGTGAGAAAAATACATTTTACCAAAACAAGAAAACATTACACATTCTAGCATTCTTAACCAGTTAGCAACCGCCCTATAGACGAAATACGTCTACAAGGCGGTTGCTTAACTCTGGGAGGGCGTCAATGTACATCCTCCCAGAATCGCGCTCCCGCACGCCCTGTGGGGTGCGCACACGGGAGTCTCCGTGACCGCCGGGTCCTCCGGACCCGGCTGATCACGTATCACGGTAAATCGCCGCTGATAGCGGCGATTTACCACGTGATCGCTCCGTCCAATGACGGAGCGATCACTAGTAAAGAAACCGGCGTCATGTGATGACGCCGGTTCCTCCCTCTCCTCTCTGTACCGAACGGTACAGTGTGAGAGAGGAGAGGGGAGAGAGCGGAAGCAGCAGCAGCTGCTGCGGGCTGGATCTGTGACACATGCAGTCACAGATCCAGCCATCCCTCCCTGTGCAATACTCTGCAATGCCCCCATACTGTGCAATTATGCCCCCATACTGTGCAATTATGCCCCCATACTGTGCAATTATGCCCCCATACTGTGCAATGCCCCGCAATACTCTGCAATGCCCCGCAATACTCCGCAATGCCCCGCAATACCCCGCAATACTCCGCAATACCCCGCAATACCCCACAATACCCTGCAATACCACACAATACTCTACAATACCCCACAATACTCTACAATACCCCACAATACTCTGCAATACCCCACAATACTCTGCAATACCCCACAATACTCTGCAATACCCCACAATACTCTACAATACCCCACAATACTCTGCAATACCCCACAATACTCTGCAATACCCCACACTACTCCACAATACCCTGCAACGTCGCCTATGGGGATTTTTAAGTAACAAAGTTTGGCGCCATTCCACAAGCGTGTGCAATTTTGAAGGGTGACATGTTGGGTATCTATTTACTCGGCGTAACTTCATCTTTCACATTTAAGCAAAAGAATGAAGAAAAAATACTAAATTTGCCAAATTTTATAACAGAAACAAAGAAAAATTATTTTTTTTTACAGAATTTTCAGTCTTTTTTCTCTTATAGCGCAAAAAATAAAAAACCCAACGGTGATTAAATACCACCAAAAGAAAGCTCTATTTGTGTGAAAAAAAGGACGAAAATTTCATTTGGGTACAATGTTGTTTGACTGAGTAATTGTCATTCAAATTGTGAGAGCACCGAAAGCTGAAAATTGGTCTGGTTATTAAGGGGGTTTACGTGCCCAGTGGTCAAGTGGTTAAAAACAAAATAGATGAAAAAGAAGCAACATTGTTGCAAAGACAATTTCTTTGAGAGAAAGATACATTTCATCTCAACATGAAAGGGATTTATTTGGGGAAGTTACAATTGTACCGGAATCAATGGCTGAAACTTGCATTGGGCTACATAACTCTCCTTTTCACTCCCAACAAATGCTTTTTAACCCAGCGCTCATACTATAACTAGGCATGTGCAATTTTTTAAGTTACGAATACGTTTTCCGTCAATTTTCGTTATTTTAGTTGATTCGTTAACATACGAATGAACGAACGGTTTAGCGCAATTAATAACGAATAACGATATTTTCAAAATAACGAATATGAAAAACAACGAAGATACGAAAGATGAAAGAAACGAAAACATAGAAACAACGAAAATACCGAAAGAAACGAAACAAAACGAAAACATAGAAACAACGAAAATATCGAACCCAAAAAAAATAAAAAATTACGAAAAACAAAATGAACGAAAATGCAAACTTACTAATATTCGAAGACCGAAAAGAAAACAACCGAAATGCCGAACAAAGACTAAAAAACGAAAATCAAAACTAACGAAAAATAAATTACGAATCTTCGGAAAACGGAAATGAAAACAACGAAAATACGAAATAATGTAAATTAGCTTTCGTTAGTACTGAAATATTTCTGGACATTGACCAATAGCCACTGAGCGCTGTCCCTTTCCTCTGAAGAGGTTTGTTCCTTCCCCCAATGAGCTTCTTTCTCATTACCTCCTGGCTCCTTGTGTCTTTTTCTGTGTTAGACTGCAGTGCATCTAATTTCTAGATTTGTATTTGTAATATCTGACAGATTTGTATTTGTAATATCTGACATATTTTAGTTTTCTTCTACATCAGACTTTATTCTAGACAGGGTGTGTGTGCTAACTAAGACAGTCAAGTCAATCACAGTAAAATCCGAATTACAAAATTACGACGAGTAGTGTGTCGAATAAACGTAAAATGTATTCTGACAGAATTACGAATGCAATAAAATCTACAAAAGTACGTTTTTACAATCAAAGGAAATTAGACACGAAAATACGAATGATCATAAAGCAACGAAGATATATTTCTTACGAAAATACGAATGCGGCATGATGGAAAATATAATGTAAATACGAATAGCAAAACAACGAAAATTAAACCAACGTAAAAACGAAGGAACGAATAAAATCATTTTAAAAATACGAACGCGGCAGAATACAAAATATAACGAAAATACGAATCTCGATTCAACGAAAAATAAACTAACAGAAAAAAAACGGAAACGGAAAAAAGAGTGTTACGAAAATACTAAAGAGTACGAATACGATAACTAACGTCTTACGAAATTACGACTCGTTACGAATCATGATAAACGAACAGAAACGAAACAGGAATTAACAACATTTTTTGCTGTGCACATGTCTACTCGGCGAGCCAATTTTCTCCATTCCCATCGAGGGAAAAAAAGAACATGCTCTCTTTTTGGCTCGACGAGTTCCTCGTCAGTTTCCTCGTCAAAAAACGTACAAACGACCGGTTTCCTCGGCAAAAAAAACAAAACAGCAAGTTTCTGTTTTTTGCCGAGAAACTCGGCCGTGTGTACGAGGCTTAAAGTGGAGTTCCACCCATAAATATAACATTACATCAGTAGTTTTAAAAAAATGTCATTAGTCCTTTACGAATTTTTTTTTTTTTTTAGATGCCTTCAAAGTGTTGTTGCTAGGCAGAATAGTTAATCTTCCCACTTCCTGCACCTAGGTGCTTAATGCTTCCTAACCTACACCGCACAGACTCCTGGGAATGTAGTGGGTGTAACTTTCCAGGAGTCTGTGCACTCCCCAGTCTCGAAGAATCATGTGACTTGGACAGCACAGGTGCTGAAAACTGATCTGACACTGCTTGTGCAGCACTGAGCATGTGCGAGATTTGCAAGGCTGAAATCCAGGAAGTCATACAGTCTGGCTTCATGATGCCCACACTTAAGATGGCCCCAGTCAATTTCTATTTTATAAAGTGTCTAAATGCTGTAACAACCTAACAAAACAGACCTTAGTTTACAGACTAACTTTACTAGAATACATTAAGCTTGTGTATTACAGGGGTATTTATATTTAAAAAGTGAAATTGTGGCCGGAACTCCGCTTTAAGATTAACTCAATTGTTGTCCTCCTTGAACTTGCCCTGGTCTTGACTTTTTCTTTTTGCTTTGTCCCTCTCTTTCTGTTGGCAATGAGAAGCCAACACTTGGTTTCCTTCTGTACACAACCCCAAGAAAAATCTTTTCCCGCACGCACCTGTTGGTATTGGGTATAAGGAGCCAACTCACCAGGCTATTTATGCCAGAAGACATTGTGCCCTTATGAGAACATATTTATTTATTTGGCACACAGAAGGGAACAACCGCAATCTGTTCCATGACATTGGCTGTGGTCTGCTTTGAATAAACATTAAGGACTAGATTCAGGTAGCCCTGCGTAATGTTGTGCCGGCGTAGCGTATGGTATTTACGCTACGCCGCCGCAATTTAGAGAGGCAAGTGCAGTATTCACAATGCACTTGCTCCGTAAGTTGCGGCGGCGTAGCGTAAATCTGCTGGCGTAAGCGCGCCAAACTCAAATTCTGAAGAGGTGGGCGTGTTTTATGTAAATAAAACATGACCCCACGTATTTGACGTTTTTTTTTACGAACGGCGCATGCGCCGTTCGTGAAAGAATCCCAGTGCACATGCTCGAAATTCCACCGCAAATCGTCAATGCTTTAGACGTGAACGCAATTTACGCAAAGCCCTATTCGCAAACGACTTACGCAAACGACGCAAAATTCGACGCTAGCCCGACATCCATACTTAACATTGGTTGCTCCTCATATAGCAGGAGCAACGTTACACCGGAAAAAGCCTTACGCAAACGACGTAAAAAATACCGCCGGGCGCACGTACGTTTCTGAATGGGCGTATCCTGCTCATTTGCATATTCTACGCTGAAATCGACGGAAGCGCCACCTAGCGGCCAGCGTAAATATGCAACTAAGATACGACGGCTTTTATGCAAACACCAAACCATCCTGGTAAAGGGCTCTACCCCCCCCCATCACAGGGCAGGTAAGTGTGTGTGTGTGTATTCCCTCCATTCAGGTCTCAGATTACACTCAGCTGTCCTTTGTAGTGTGTGACATCAAATCCCTGCCTTCTGAAGCTCAGAAATGTTGTGTAAATGATGGACTTTAATGGATGTAGAGGGAAAAAGGGCTACACATAAACAGGTGCAACTTATATAGGATGATTTGTTTTATCTCTGCGTATCACCTGAGGCCAGTCATTTCACTGGATATATGTAAAGCCCGGTACACACATTCGGATTTTCTGCGGACAAAGCATAGAACTTTTGTCCGAAGGGCGTTGGCCATGAACTTGTCTTGCATAGAAACAGCAAAGAATTGTACGTGTTTTTTCAGCTCTTTAGCGCCACCCTTTGGTCAACTTCCGCTAATTTTGAGTGATATGATTAGCATTGCTTCTGAGCATGCATGTTTGTACTTTGAATTTTTTGTCACGATCGGATAATCCGACAACACACATTTGTCGTTGGAAAATTTTAAAGCATGCTATCCCACATTTGTTGTCGGACAATCCAACAAAATTTGTCCGATGGAGCGTACAAACGATCGGATTTTCCGACAAAACCCTGCCATACACCATTTCCGTCGGAAAATCCGATCGTGTGTACGGACCTTTAGGGTTCACAATCACTTTAGATCCAGAGAGCAGTATAACAGCAGATTAGCAGCGGTAGTCTATTTCTCTTATTATAGATATAGCCATGGGCGTCCGCTCCATAGGGCAAGGGGGGGGGGGCAATTGACCCCCCCTGGAAAATCGAGAAGGTGTTGAAGAGTCTCGCGGCTGTGGGCTGTCTGAGCAGTCCCGGGCCGGATGTCACACAGACACAGCGAGCAGAGTGAAGCCACCTCCCCCTCCAGTGTTTATGTGTACACAGGGAACCGGCTGTGCCCATGCCATGCTGATCTGAGGTACTGAATGGGATGGGGGGGTCAGTCTGTGCTGAAGGGGAGGTTTGTGCTGAAGGGGGGTCCATCTGTGCTGAATGGGGGGGTCTGTGCAGAATGGGGGGTCTGTGCTGAATGGAGGGGTCTGTGCTGAAAGGGGGGGTCTGTGCTGAAGGGGGGTCTATCTGTGCTGAAGGGGGGTCTGTACATTCTCTAGGCTATATTTATATGGGCGTGGAGTGAAGCTGAATTATCTCAAGAGCTAATTCACACTGCCAGCTGGCTGCGTTATCGCTAAAGCGTCGCTTTACCATCATTTTAGCTGCGCTATATGGCCGATAGCACGGTGCTTTTAACCCCTGCTAGCGTTTGAAGAAAGAGTTAAATGCGTATTGCCGCTGCGGAAGCGCCCGCCCCCCCTGAAAAAATTTCAGCGGACGCCCATGGATACAGGTACAGAACTTAAAAAACAACAACTGATGAGACACTTTATTTTTTTGCATAAATATGTTTAATTTCATGAAAAAATCTATTTGACATAGTAAATAGACGACACGCAGACCGTTATCAGTTTACAATTTAACCAACATAGCAACCCTAAGATTATTTTTCTAAGACCCCTTTCACACTGGGGCGGTGCGGGTGTTGGCTGTAAAGCGCCGCTAGTTTTAGCAGCACTTTACCGCTGTTATAGCGGCACTATTCGGAAAGGGTTAATAGCGCCAGAAAAGCGCTGCTGCCAAAGCACTTTGCAGGGGCTTCGGCAGCGGTGGCCATTCAATTCAATAGGCAGGGGGAGGTGGAGAAGCGGTGTATACACCTCTCCCGCACCGCCCCAAAGATGCTGCTTGCAGAACTTCCCCCCCCCGTCCTGCAAGCGCACCGCCCCAATGTGAAAGCACTCAGGTTTTCACACTGGGGGTGGCTTGAGAGGCGATTTTATCCAGGGTTTGACAAATTTGCTTGGAATCTAGGAGCCAGCTAAAAAAGTTAGGAGCCAGAAAACGCGCCCCGTCCCGACGAGCTTGCACGCAGAAGCGAACACATACGTGAGTAGCGCCCGCATATGTAAACGGTGTTCAAACCACACATGTGAGGTATCGCCGCGATCGTTAGAGCGAGAGTAATAATTCTAGCCCTAGACCTCCTCTGTAACTCAAAACATGCAACCTGTAGATTTTTTTAAACGTCGCTTATGGAGATTTTAAAGGGTAAAAGTTTGTCGGCATTCCACGAGCGGACGCAATTTTAAAGCGTAACATGTTGGGTATCAATTTACTCGGCGTAACATTATCTTTCACAATATAAAAAAAAATTGGGATAACTTTACTGTTGTCTTAATTTTTAATTAAAAAAAGTGTATTTTTTTCCCCCAAAAAAGTGCACTTGTAAGACCGCTGCGCAAATACGGCGTGACAGAAAGCATTGCAACGATCGCCATTTTATTCTCTAGGGTGTATAAAAAATATATATGTTTGGGGGTTTTAATTAGAGGGAAGAAAATGGCAGTGGGCCAGATTCTCGTACTTTTGCGGCGGGCGTAGCGTAAGCCATTTACACTACGCCGCCGCAACTTACTGGAGCAAGTGCCGTTTTCCTCAAGCACTTGCTCCGTAATTTGCGGCGGCGTAGTGTAAAAGTCCCGGCGTATCCCCGCGTAATTCAAAGGGGGCGGCTTGTATTTAAATTAAGCGCGCCCCCGTGCCGATCGAACTGCGCATGCGCCGGGCTTAAAATAACCCAGTGCGCATGCTCCAGTTCTCGACGGAAAACCTCAATGACGCCGACGTGTGCGTCATTGACTTAAAGTCGTATTCAAGAACGACTTAGGAAAACGACGTACCCGACGGGAAAAGACGACGCGGACCCGACGCCATACTTAACATGGCATACGGCAGACTGGCGTAAGGTTACCCCTCATATAGCCGGGGTAACCTTACGCTTACGACGTAAGCGACGGTTACGCAACGCGAATTCGTTCGGGAATCGGCGTATCAGGCTCATTTGCATAAACAAATGAGACCTGAACGTAAACGCCACCTATTGGCCGGCGGCGAATTACATTTAAGATCCGACAGTGTAAGTCACTTACACCTGTCGGATCTTGGCCGTATCTATGCGAAAATGATTCTAGGAATCACTCGCATAGATACGCGGGCCAAAAAAGAGAGATACGATGGAGTATCCTGAGATACACCGTCGTAACTCTTCTGAGAATCTGGCCCAGTGAAAATAGTGAAAGATTACACATTAGAACAGCCGTTTAACTTGTAATGCCAACGGCCACCACCAGATGGCGCCAGATCACAGAAGGAAGAGCTTGGGACTTCACAAGGCCGCATAGCCGCGGCCTCAATTACCGGCCGTCGTGGGCCCGCCGCGCGATGGTGGGGGGCGCACGGAGACACAGGATCCTGTGCCTCCGTGCGCCCCCCACCTCCCCCGCTGCGTGATCGCGGCGGGCCTGCGGCGGCAGGGAATTGAGGCCGCGGCTTTGCGGCCTTGTGAAGTCCCAAGCTCTTCCTTCTGTGAGCTGGCGCCATCTGGTGGTGGCCGCTGGCATTACAAGTTAAACAGCTGTTCTAATGTGTAATCTTTCAATTGCCGGCCGCCGCGGGCGGCAGGTCACAATTTCTTGTCGCAATTGCGACCTAGCGCCCGGATTTTGTCGACCCCTGGATTCATAGGCCTTATTTATAGAGCTAAAACACCTGAAAAGTGCCTCCAGGGGGTCTAAGTCTTGATAGTGTGAGGATATCTAATATGTGTGCTATAATCGCAGTCACGAAAAAAAAAATCACTAATCACCGCCATTACTAGTGAAAAAAAAAAATTATTAATAAAAATGCCATAAAACGATCCCCTATTTTGTAAACGCTATAACTTTTGCGCAAACCAATCAATAAACGCTTATTGCGATTTTTTTTTTTACCAAAAATAAGTAGATTAATACGTATCGGCCTCAACTGAGGAAAAATTTATGTTTTTTTTATATATTTTTGGGGGGTTTATTATATCAAAAAGTAATAAAATATTGCTTTTTTTTTTTTTTAAATTGTCGCTCTATTTTTGTTTACAGCTCAAAAAATAAAAACTGCAGAGGTGATCAAATACCACCAAAAAAAAATCTCTATTTGTGGGGAAAAAAGGACGCCAATTTTGTTTGGGAGCCACGTCGCACGACCGCGCAATTGTCAGTTAAAGCGACGCAGTGCCGAATCGTAAAAAGGGGCCTGGTCCTTTACCTTTCATTATTACCACATTAGTAGGAAAATGCTTTAGTAATGTCCATGAGTTCTCTGTGATTATCGGATGCATTTCCTTTCCTCTGTTTGCGGCTTTGGGAAGTGTGAATAAGCCGACGCAGAGTTTGGACTCTCGGCCACATTGCTCCGTATTGCTGAATCCCTATTGCCATATTCTTCAGTTCCAAGGTCCTGAAATATAAATGGTGATTGCAGATCATAACAGGTTTCTCCATTTCACACACTCAGCTTTTTACACATTTCTTTCTCTCATTTAAAATTATTATACAGTGGAACCTCGGTTTACGAGTAACGCAGTTAACGAGCGTTTTGAATAACGAGCAACTTAAAAAAATAAAAAATCCCGACTCGGTTTTCGAGTGTTGTCTCGCAAAACGAGCTAATGGGGCGTGCAGTACCGCATTTGGCCAGAGATGCGGGGGGGGGGGGGGGGCGCTGGTGACACTCGGGAAGGTTCAGAGCCATTCGGAAACACTTATAGCCGGATTCATAGAGAGTTACGCCCGCGTATCAGTAGATACGCCGTCGTAACTCTGAATCTACGCCGGCGTTAATTTAAGCGTATTCTGGAAACCAGATACGCTTAAATTAGGCTAAGATACGAGCGGCGTAAGTCTCCTACGCCGTCGTATCTTAAAGTGTAATTTTTAGGCTGGCCGCTAGGTGGCGCTTCCGTTGAGTTCGGCGTAGAATATGTAAATGACTAGATACGCCAATTCACGAATGTACGTGCGCCCGTCGCAGTAAAGATACGCCGTTTCCCGTAAGAGATACGCCGCGTAAAGATAAAGCTGCCCCCAGGAGGTGAAGTCAATGTTAAGCATGGCCGTCGTTCCCGCGTCAAAATTTGAAAATTTTACGTAGTTTGCGTAAGTCGTCCGTGAATAAGGCTGGACGTAATTTACGTTCACGTCGAAACCAATACGTCCTTGCGGCGTACTTTGGCACAATGCACACTGGAATATGTACACGGACGGCGCATGCGCCATTCGTAAAAAACATCAATCACGTCAGGTCACCCCCCATTAACATAAAACACGCCCCCTCATCCTCATTTGAATTAGGCGCGCTTACGCCAGCCCCATTTACGCTACGCCGCCGTAAGTAAGGAGGCAAGTACTTTGTGAATACAGTACTTGCCTCTCTGACTTAAGGCGGCGTAGTGTAAATACGATACACTACGCCGCCTTAAAGTTGCGGCGGCATCTCTGAATCTAGCTACAAGTGTTTCCGGGTGCCCCCCCACCTCTGGCCACATGCAGTATTGCATGCCATCAGGGCAGCCATCACAAATTTTGGGGCCCCTTACACAGCTTTAGGCAAGGGAACCGGGGGGGCCAACGTAAAAAAACAAGTGTAATCTCTTCTCTAAGATAATAGGCGGGGGGCCCTGGGGACCTTTGGGCCCCTTACAAGTGTATTGCAAAAACAAAAACGGAAGGGGGGCCGGCCGAGCCTGTAAGGGGCCACGGGGACCATCGGGCCCCTTGCAAGTGTAATGCAAACAAAAAAAGGGGGGGCGGCCGTACCTGTAGGGGGCCCTGGGGACCATCGGGCACCTTACAAGTGTAATGCAAAAAAATAAAAAAGTGAGAGGGGCCAGCCGGGCCCCTTACAGGTGTAATGCCTGTACCCCCCTGATGGCGGCGCCGTGCAAGTGTAATTCCTGTACCCCCCTGACTGGCAGCCCTGCATGCCATAGAAGTCAATGCAGAACGAATTATCTTTGTTTCCATTGACTTCTATGGGGAAACTCGCTTTGATTTGCGAGTGCTTTGGATTACGAGCATTCTCGTAATCCAAGGTACCACTAAGGAGGTTATTTACTAAAGGCAAATCCACTTTGCACTACAAGTGCACTTTGAAGTAAAATCGCTGTAGATCTGAGGGGGGACATACAAGGAAAATTAAAAAAACAGCATTTTAGGTTGCACATGATTGGATGATAAAATCAGCAGAGCTTCCCCTCATTTCAGATCTTCCCCTCAGATTTACAGCAATCTACAGCGACTGCACTTACAAGTGAACTTGTAGTGCAAAGTGCCAAGTTCAGACATGTGGCTGTTACTGCCCCACTTCTGAAAAGTGAATCACGGCAGATCACTTTTCAGAGGTGTATGGCACGCAGCGAAGAGGCAATATGCCAGCCCCAGAGTTAGGGTTGCCACCTGTCCGGGATTCTCCCGGACAGTTCGGGTTTGGAATCATGCGTCCGGGTTTCAGACCACCTGAAACCCGGACACATTATTCAGACTGGAACTATAGCTTCCCAGCAGGGTTTACTGGCTGCAGTTGTGTAATCCGAGCGTGTCTGTTACACTCTCTTTCACACTGCGGAGGAGATGGAACTAGTAGAAGCATGCATAGCACACGGTGATTAAATGTATGTAATGTTTGTTGGAAAGGGGGCTAAAAAAGTTGAGAATAGGGGTATCTCAGGGGGGTTCTGAGGAGAAGAAGAGGTCACAGCAGCGCAACTGTACGTCACTGCCTACATCAGGGTTTAGGGCACACTCACGTGTGCCCCCCTATCCAGCACCCGCTTTGTCAGTTAAATCGACGCAGTGCCGAATCGCAAAAAGTGGCCCGGACATTAAAATTATATCATGCGTAACTATATACTGTATGTACTTTAAATATATGGATGTACCGTATATACTGGAGTATAAGCTGACCCGAATATAAGCCGAGGCACCTAATTTTACCACAAAAAAATGGGAAAACGTATTGACTCGAGTATAAGCCTAGGGTGTCCATCTGCATGCCTCACTTTGCCTCACTGTGTCCATGTGTCCATGCCTCACTGTGCCTCACTGTGCCCATGCCTCACTGTGCCTCACTGCGTCCATGCCTCACTGTGTCCATGCCTCACTGTGCCTCACTGTGTCCATGCCTCACTGTGCCTCACTGTGTCCATGAGCATGCCTCACTGTGCCTCACTGTGCCCATGCCTCACTGTGCCTCACTGCGTCCATGCCTCACTGTGTCCATGCCTCACTGTGTCCATGCCTCACTGTGCCTCACTGTGTCCATGAGCATGCCTCACTGTGTCCATGCCTCACTGTGTCCATGCCTCACTGTGTCCATGCCTCACTGTGTCCATGCCTCACTGTGTCCATGCCTCACTGTGTCCATGCCTCACTGTGCCCATGCCTCACTGTGCCCATGCCTCACTGTGTCCATGCCTCACTGTGTCCATGCCTCACTGTGTCCATGCCTCACTGTGCCCATGCCTCACTGTGCCCATGCCTCACTGTGCCCATGCCTCACTGTGTCCATGCCTCACTGTGCCCATGCCTCACTGTGTCCATGCCTCACTGTGTCCATGCCTCACTGTGTCCATGCCTCACTGTGCCCATGCCTCACTGTGCCCATGCCTCACTGTGTCCATGCCTCACTGTGTCCATGTGCATGCCTCACTGTGCCCATGGCTCACTGTGCCCATGTGCATGCCTCACTGTGTCCATGTGCATGCCTCACTGTGCCCATGTGCATGCCTCACTGTGCCAATGTGCATGCCTCACTGTGCCAATGTGCATGCCTCATTGTGCCCATGTGCATGCCTCACTGTGCCCATGTGCATGCCTCACTGTGCCCATGTGCATGCCTCACTGTGCCCATGTGCATGCCTCACTGTGCCCATGCCTCACTGTGGCCATGACTAGACTGACGTTTAACATGGGAGTATATAGAAGGGGTACCCGGATTTGAAAAATCGGTGCTTCTCAGCCGTAGGTCCCCCAGACAACAAAGTTTGCACACTTGTAGAGGAGAAATGGGGCTACATGTGTGCCAAGTTCCGGGTCCAGAGAACCTACGACTGAAGAAATTCACTTCACTGAAGAAATGACCGTTTAACATGGGAGTCTATGGAAGGGGTGCCCGACTTTGAAAAATTGGTTCCCCCCCGGCCGTAGGTCCCCCGGACAACAAACTTTGCACATTTGTAGAGGAAGAGTGGGGCTACATGTGTGCCAAATTTGTTGTCTGGAAGACCTACGGCCGGCTGGTACTGGGTCCCCAAATTCCAGGAGATCAGGCGCAAAAAGTTGACTCGAGTATAACCCAAGGGGGGCATTTTCAGCACCAAGAAATGTGCTGAAAAACTCGGCTTATACTCCAGTATATACGGTAAGATCCAAAATAGGAAAGTAAGCAGTATCTGCAGAGTCATGAAGCAAGCATTATACACTTTGATTTGATTTGATTTTTATTATTTGTAATTATTTGTATTATTATTTACATAGTGTGTAACTGTTTCATACCTTAAAGTCTGTCTGGAATTTCATAGTCTGCACTGGGTCTAGGGGGTTTCGTCTGTTATGTATAACAAAAAATAATATAATTCATATTTGCTGCAGCATCAACATTTATATTCTCACACATGTTACACTGAAGTCTGCTTAGAAGTGATATTTTTGGGCCAGATTCACAGAGATCTGCGGCGGCGTAACGTATCGTCTTTACGTTACACCGCCGCAAGTTTTCAGCGCAATTGCCCGATTCACCAAGCACTTGCGTGTAAACTTACGGCGGTGTAACCTAAAGCCGTCCAGCGCAAGCCCGCCTAATTCAAATGGGGCGTGTAGCATTTAAATTAGGCGCGTTCCCGCGCCAAACGTTTTGCTCATGCTCCGTTAGGAAATTTCCCGCCGTGCTTCGCGCGAAATTACGGCGCCCGACGTGTTTTTTGAACGGCGACGTGCGTAATGTACTTTCGTATTCCCGGACGTCTTACGCAAAAAAAAAAAAAAAAATTTGAAATTCGACGCGGGAACGACGGCCATACTTTAACATGGCTGGTCTAAATCTAAGCCATGAAATAGCAGGCTTATGTTTGCGACGGGAAAAACAGACTAGCGACGACGTAAGAGATTGCGACGAACGCGCGTATCTTCGTGGATCGCCGTAATCAGCTAATTTGCATACCCGACGCTGGAAAACGACGCGAACTCCACCCAGCGGCCACCGGAGAATTACACCTAAGATCCGAAGGCGTACAAAGCCGTAGCCTGTCGGATCTTAGCCAGATGCCGTCGTATCTTTGTTTGTGAATTACAAATAAAGATACGACGCGGCAAATTTGAACGTACGCCGGAGTATCAGCAGATACTCCGGCGTACTTATTCTGTGAATCTGGCCCTTAGTATTTAGTAGAGGCTGAGCACTAAAGTGGAACAGAAACGCGTCGGGCATATCCACATCGCCCACTAGGAGAGTGCTTTCATGTTTTTTTTTTGTTTTGTTATTTCTTGCCAATCTTGGCACACGCTTTGTCTTTGGTGGTATTCTTCTGTAATTTGCACTTTTGTTGCTTTTATATGCACCTAGGTGCGCATTGTGTGCTTGCATCAAGTGCCAACATGTTTATCCTGTCCCAATAAAGACCATTCAATACTAACACTGTGTTTGGCTTGCAAAGTCCCATCAAGGGGGTATATTCTTTTTTGTCATATGTTGCCCAGGGATGTGGACAATACTACAGTTATTGGATATATGAGCACCTCTTCTTATATTGAAATCAGGAGATAGGGTCTCCTCCAGCCCCTCCCACTTCATTCTTTACCAGTCAGCTGACCTCTAGTCTCTGCCCCCCAGCCATGGCGTGAACTGAGTTGGTCGCTGTGAAGAGGCTGAGTGGGCGGCCGCAGGCACCAGGGACTACCCTGCTTGGCGGCTTCAAAAAGGATAGGAGAGCGGTGCGGGCTTCAGGAACAGCCCAGGATTCGGTGACCCCCGGCATATTGACAGTTGACCCCCGAAGGGGTCCCGACCCCCAGGTTGAGACCCACTGATGTAGAGTAAGGCCCCTTTCACACGGGGCGGATCAGTAATGATCCGCCTCCGTATGCTCAGCGGGGATCCCCGCTGAGCTGTCGGATGACAGGGCGGTCACTGCACACTGTGCAGGGACTGCCCTGTCTTTTCTCCACTCTCCCCTACCGGGGGGATCGGAGAAACACGGACCGTGTGTCCGTGTTCATCCGATCCGATCTGCAGACGGAAGGAAAAATAGTGTTTTCTTCCGTCTGCAAAATCGTATCATTGCGGAGGCGGACGAGATTGGGTGTCAGCGGACCGCTGACACCCGCAATCACATAGGGATCAATGTATGTCCCTTTTTCATCCGCAAACGGATGGATCAAAAAGCGGACATACGGTCCGCCCCTGTGAAAGGGGCCTAAGTAGTGGTTGCACGTGTCACTTAGACAGTATGCTTTTTATGAACATGTAATGTTGTTTTTAAAAGAAACTTTGTTTACTAATAAAATTATATATTTTTTTACCTACCTTGTTCAAATAGTTTTTCAGTACCACTTTTCTCTCAAAAAAATTTTTTTTTTCATTTTCTATAAGGATGTGGTACCCTCATAAGACTTTTCATTAGCCCATTTTCTACATAAATAAACTTTGCAGAACTTGCCATGTTGTTAAACTGTCAAGTGCATAATTGCACATTAGGGGAAATGTATTTCTTTATCTCTTAGTATGCCCCCCTTCTAGAGATGCCAGGTCAACACTCCCCCTAAGCCACACTCATTTGATGGTGGTTGTCACATCCTCCATGTTTCTCTCCTCATTGGGCACCAAGCAAGGGTCACATGGGAGGCTCGCCCCGGATGTTTTTTACATTCAGCTGTCAGCGGTGAAACCCGCTGACAGCTGGTGACTCATCGGTTGTTAAGGATGTGGTGGCCGGCTTCCGGCCCCCTCCTTAGCATCTAGCTATATACAGTTAAAAAAAAAACACAAATCGCATCAAAATCGCGGTAAAAGCGCGTGTCCAAAAACACGCCAAGCACAGCTGAAAGGTTCAAAAGCAACATGCATAGACCTGCAGGGATGAGAAACTGACAGTTCGCTCCCTCTGTACAGAACTCTGGATTGTTTACCAACACAGGGCTCTGGGCTGTGATTGTACACAGCCGATTAGCAGGTCCTGGCTGTGAATCATTGGCCAGGGCTTGCTGACAGGCTCCCGCCGTGTACAATCAAAGCGGGTGCTGGCCAGGGGGCACACGTGAGCGTGCCCTAAACCCTGATGTAGGCAGTGACGTACAGTTACACTGCTGTGCCCGCTCATCCGCAGTACATTGCCAGAGGACGGTCGCCTAGTGGTTAAGCACTCCTGTTGGTGGGTAAATGGTTTGTCTGAACCCTCCAACTGCCACTTTTGCTGGACGGCTTGGGTTTAAAAAAGTTGAAAAATATTAAATTTACTGGCAGGATCAACAGGTGACATTAACCACTTGCCGACCTCCTCATGTACATATACGTCAGCAGAATGGCACGGACAGGCACATGTACGTACCTGTACGTGCTCTGCTTGACGTGGGTCGGGGGTCCGATCGGGACCCCCCCCCCCCCCCGGGGACATGCGGCGGTCGGTAAGCCTCAGGGAGCGATCCGGGACGACGGCGCGGCTATTCGTTTATAGCCGCCCCGTCGCGATCGCTCCCCGGAGCTGAAGAACATGGAGAGCCGTATGTAAACACGGCTTCCCCGTGCTTCACTGTGGCGGCGCATCGATCGAGTGATCCCTTTTATAGGGGAGACTCAATCGATCACGTCAGTCCTACAGCCACACCCCCCTACAGTTGTAAACACACACTAGGTGAACCCTAAATGTTACAGCGCCCCCTGTGGTTAACTCCCAAACTGCAACTGTCATTTTCACAATAAACAATGCAATTTAAATGCATTTTTTGCTGTGAAAATGACAATGGTCCCAAAAATGTGTCAAAATTGTCCGAAGTGTCCGCCATAATGTCGCAGTCACGAAAAAAATCGCTGATCGCCGCCATTAGTAGTAAAAAAAATAAAAAAAAATAAAAATGCAATAAAACTACCCCCTATTTTGTAAACGCTATACTTTTTGCGCAAACCAACCGATAAACGATTATTGCGATTTTTTTTTCCCAAAAATAGGTAGAAGAATACATATCGGCCTAAACTGAGGAAAAAAAACAATTTATATCGGCTATTTGTTTTAAAATATGAGCAGTACTTACCCGTTTTCGAGATGCATCTTCTCCGTCGCTTCTGGGGGAAGGGGCTGCGGGAATGGGCATTCCTTCTTGGTTGACAGTCTTCCGAGAGGCTTCCGACGGTCGCATCCATCGCGTCACTCGTAGCCGAAAGAAGCCGAACGTCGGTGCGGCTCTATACTGCGCCTGCACACCGACGTTCGGCTTCTTTCGGAAAATCGTGACGCGATGGATGCGACCGTCGGAAGCCTCTCGGAAGACTGTCAATCAAGAAGGAACGCCCAGTCCCGCAGCCCATACCCGGAAGCGACGGAGAGGATGTGTCTCGTAAACGGTAAGTACTGCTCATATTTTAAAACTAGCCGATTCCCCTAGACAAAACGAGCAGGAATCTAAGGGGAAAATGTGTTCTCTATGGGTGAACCTCCGCTTTAAGTGGCTAAAGCGGGAGTTCACCCATTTATAAAATTTTTCCCCTTTTCCCCTTAGATGAATGCTCGTTTTGTCTAGGGAAATCGGCTATTTGTATTAAAATATGAGCAGTACTTACCCGTTTTCGAGATGCATCTTCTCCGTCGCTTCCGGGTATGGGTCTTCAGGAGCGGGCGTTCCTTCTTGATTGACAGTCTTCCGAGAGGCTTCCGACGGTCGCATCCATCGCGTCACTCATAGCCGAAAGAAGCCGAACGTCGGTGCAGCTCTATACTGCGCACCGACGTTCAGCTTCTTTCGGAAAATCGTGACGCGATGGATGCGACCGTCGGAAGCCTGTCGGAAGACTGTCAATCAAGAAGGAACGCCCATTCCCGCAGCCCATACCCGGAAGCGACGGAGAAGATGCATCTCGTAAACGGTAAGTACGGATCATATTTTAAAACAACTAGCCGATTCCCCTAGACAAAACGAGCATCAATCGAAGGTGAAAAAGTGTTCTCTATGGGTGAACCTCCTCTTTAAGTGGTTAAGGGGAACAAAAGCCTAAAAAAAAAAAAAAATGAAAACCAATGCAACCATGAATATTTTTCTGTACTCTTTTCCCAACATTTACATAATTTGCACACAGCTAGATAGTCACCCCAACATAAAACCGACACATGTCTGCTGATTCAGATATCATGTGTATATTATTATGGACATAAGTAGCAAACGAGGATGGCGAGAAAGCAGCTGCAGAGTCATGATGTAACCAAGCATTGTACACCTTATATTATTTTCACCGTTCCATACCTCATCGATGACGACCTCATAGATTGAACTGGGTGTAGGATTTTCTGTCTGCTCTGCGTTGGGTCCAGGATTTTCTGTTTGTATCTGAAAAAAATGCAATGCATTTCCTATTCGCTGCAGGAGTAACATTTAAACTTTTATACAATGTTAGTACGAGGTGCACTTAAAAATGACATTTCAGTATTTGGTAGATGCTGAGTACTAAAGTTGAAATGAGAGGCCAGGGTTCCTAGGAGCATTTGCCATTATGTTAAAATATACAGTGTACATTAAAGAAAAATCTACCTCCATATCTTGTAGTCTGCCCTACTCTAGCAATGGCAGGTTCATGCTCCCAATGTTTCAACTACTGTATATCTTCTTAAAGCGGAGTTCCGGCCACAATTTCACTTTTTAAATATAAATACCCCTGTAATACACAAGCTTAATGTATTCTAGTAAAGTTGGCCTGTAAACTAAGGTCCGTTTTGTTAGGTTGTTACAGCATTTAGACACTTTATAAAATAGAAATTGACTGGGGCCATCTTAAGTGTGGGCATCATGAAGCCAGACTGTATGACTTCCTGGATTTCAGCCTTGCAGATCTCGCACATGCTCAGTGCTGCACAAGCAGTGTCAGATCAGGTTTCAGCACCTGTGCTGTCCAAGTCACATGATTCTTTGAGACTGGGGAATGCACAGACTCCTGGAAAGTTACACCCACTACATTCCCAGGAGTCTGTGCGGTGTAGGTTAGGAAGCATTAAGCACCTAGGTGCAGGAAGAGGGAAGATTAACTATTCTGCCTAGCAACAACACTTTTAAGGCATCTAAAAAAAAAAATAATTTTGTAAATGACTAATGACATTTTTTTAAAACTACTGATGTAATGTTATATTTATGGGTGGAACTCCACTTTAAGTTCCTGTTCTAGACCTGGCATCTCCTTGCTAGGTGGCCAGTGATGATTTAATTCCTGTGGATGCTTGCCGGCAGGGCCACCATCAGGGGGGCACAGGCAGTACACCTATAAGGGGCCGGAGGCCCCAGAAATTTTTTTTGCCCAGATTCACAGCAGACTTACAACGGCGTTTCTCCACGTATGCCGTGGTAAGTCCGAATGTGAGCCGGCGTATCTATGCGCCTGATTCTTAGAATCAGTTACGCATAGATTTGGCCAAGATACGAGCGGCGTAAGTCTCCTACGGTGCAATATTTACGCTGGCCGCAAGGGGCGCTTCCGTAGATTTACGCGTCAAATATGTAAATTGGGTAGATACGCCGATTCACGAACGTACTTGCGGCCGCTACGCCGTTTACGTAAGGCGTCTGTCCGGCGTAAAGTTACCCCTGCTATATGAGGAGTAGGTAATGCAATGTATGGACGTCGGCAAGCGTATCTTTTAAGTCGTACGTGAATGGGGCTGTGCGTAGGTTATGTTCACGTCACAGACAATGGGCCTGGCGTATCTTATGCGGTAAATTCGACATGATACCGAGCATGAGCGCGCATGCGCCGTTCATTGGGTGCGTCATTTACTCCCGGCCCATTTACGCTACACCGCCGCAACTTACGGAGCAAGTGCTTTGTGAATACTGCACTTGCCCGTCCAAGTTGCGGAGGCGTAGCGTAAATAGGATATGCTACGCCCGCACAAAGTTACCCGCTCGTACGTGAATCTGGCTATATATATATATATATATATATATATATATATTTTATTATTATTAAAGGTCTCAGAGGTCCCTAGGGCCCCAGGTGGCAACCCCCCTTTTTTTATATAAAATATATATATATATATATATATATATATATATATATATATATATATATATTTTTTTTTTTTTTTTATTAAAGGTCCCAGAGGTCCCTAGGGCCCCGGACGGCAATCCCACTTCTTTTTTTATATAAAAAAAAACAAAACATTTTTTTTATATATATATATTTACTTTTATTTATTCATTTTATTTTTATTAAAGGGCCCAGAGGTCCCCGGATGGCAACCCCCCTTTTTTTCTTTTATAAAAACATTTTTGAAATGTTTTTTTATATATTTTTTTGGTTTGTTTTTATTAAAGGACCCAGAGGTCCCCAGGGCCCCGGATGGCAACCCCCCCGCCCTTTTTTTTTTATGACATTATTTTTGATATATTTTTTTTTTATTTCTCTTTTTTTTTCAGTTTTCTTTTTATTAAAGGGGTTGTAAAGGTTCGTCTTTTATTTTCTAAATATGTTCCTCTAAGCTAGTGCATTTTTGGTTCACTTATACCTTTTCCTTCGATTTCCCTTCTAAATGTTTTTTTTTTCTTTGTTTGAATTTCTCACTTCCTGTTTCTCCTCAGTAAGCTTTCCACCCTCATCCGAGTGGTGGAAAATCATTTAGAACATCTTACTGAGGAGGAACAGGAAGTGAGAAATTTAGACAAAGAAAACAAAGAAAAAAAAACATTTAGAAGAAAAATCGAAGGAAAAGGTAAGTGAACCAACAATACACTAGCTTAAAGTAACCCATTTAAAAAAAAAAACACGAACCTTTACAACCGCTTTAAAGGGCCCAGAGGTCCCGAGGTGGCTACCCCTTTTTACAATTTGTGGCACCCCCCCGCTTCTCAATTCACGCCCCCCCGCTTCTCAATTAGCGGCGGCATCCCCTCGCTTTTCAATTTGAGGCGGCAGCACCCCCCTCCCAGTTCTCTACTCCAGGGGGCCCATGCCTGAAGCTGTGTAAGGGACCCCATAACTCCTGATGGCGGCCCTGCTTGCCGGAGTTGCATCATCCTGGCATTTAGATGTACCCTTTTCGTCTTTGAGATATTGGGAGTGTACATTGTACAACGCACTCTGAATGCGCCAGAGAAAATGTTCATTAAAAAAAGCAAGAGCCAGATTCACATAGCCCGGGCGCAGCGTAACGTAACTGGTTTAAGTTACACCGCCGCAATTTTTCCAGGTTAGTGCCCGATCCACAAAGCACTTACCTGGAAATTTGCGGCGGTGTATCCTAAACCCGTCCGGCGCAAGGCGTGCCCAATCGAATGGGGCGAGTCCCATTAAAATTAGGCGCGCTCCCGCGCCGGACGTACTGCGCATGCTCCCGTCGCAAATTTCCCGACGTGCTTTGCGCGAAGTTACGACGCGCCAACGTTTTGTGAATCGCGACGGGTAAAAAAGGACTTGCGCCGGGAGAAAAAAAATATTTAAAAGAAATTTTAAAGCGACGCGGGGAAAGACGGGTATACTTTTACATGGTGTACTAAGTTTACACTTTGTAAAAGCAGCCCTATGTTTGCGACGGCAAACTAACACTTGCCGCGACGTAACGAGGGGAAAAAATTTTGTGGATCGCCCTAACTGCTAATTTGCATACCCGACGCTGGTTTACGACGCGAAATCCCCCATGCGGCGGCCGCGGTACTGCATCCTAAGATCCGACAGTGTAAAACTATTACACCTGCCGGATCTTAGGAATATCTATGCGTAACTGATTCTATGAATCAGCCGCATAGATAGAAACAGAGATACGACGGCGTATCAGCAGATACGCCGTCGTATCCCTTTTGTGAATCTGGCCCCATGCAAACAAGTAATAAAGATTTATGGGGAAAAAGAGATAAACTTTGAACATGAAATGAAAAAATTACTGTGGCTGCTAGTATTTATTTATTTTTTTAAGTTCATCTTTTTGCTTTCTCAGATCTTAAAGTGGAACTTCACCCCTAAAGGGAATTTCCACTGTTCTACCTCCCCTCTTTCAACTTTTAGACACTTAGGCCCAGATCCACAGACATCGGCGCATTTTTTAGGCGGGCGTAGCGCATCTCATATGCGCTACGCTGACGTAAAGCAGAGAGCCAAGCACCGAATTCACAATGCAAATGCTCCAAACGTTGCGCCGGCGTAACGTATATTTGTTGGCGTAAGCCCGCCTAATTCAAAGTAGGTGGAAGGTGGGCGTGATCCATTGAAATGAAGCGTGACCCCATGCAAATGAAGGGCCGAACGAACGGCACATTCGCCGTCCCGTGGACGCATCCCAGTGCGCATGCTCAGAATCACATCGGAAATACTCTCTAAGATACATCGAATCACTGCCTATGACGTGAACGTAACCTACACCCAGCCCTATTCACGTACTACTACGTAAACAACGTAAAATACGACGGCTGTTCCCTGGTCCATACCATGACTTACCCCTGCTTTATGAGGCTTAACTTTACGCCGGACGTACGACTTACGTAAACCGCGTATATGAAAGCGCCGGGCGCAAGAACGTTCGTGAATCAGCGTATCTCCCTCATTTGCATATTTGATTCGTAAATCAATGGAAGCGCCCCTTGCGGCCAACGTAAATATGCGCCCACGATACGACGGCGTAGGAAACTTACGTCGGTCGTAGGAAGCCTATTTTCAGGCTTATCTAGTTCTGTGGGCACGGCGCACAGATACGACGGCGCACATTTACACTTACGTGGCGTATCTCGAGATACGTCGGCGTAAGTGCTACGTGAATCCGGGCCTTAGAATCCCTTCAGTTCTTCCACATAGAGGAGTTTGGCTCCCATGTTTGAGACGCAGGTTCTTTCATTCTATTACTAGGGTAGGACCCACTAATCCGGGGTAGTTTGTCGCAGTAGGTGGGCTTAGCACTATATGACCATATAGTGTGACCAAACCCCCGTATTTTTGAATATGTTCAGGTGTTTTTAACTAACCTTGCAGGATAAATGTCATTTTTGTATGTGTGCGCTATAATCTGTTCTGTATAGTTACCTAGTCTTGATCGCCTAGGCCAGGGGTCTCCAGCTTACTGTCCTTCACACTTTAGGAGGGCTGGATTGTGGCCAGCGGGGACAGAAAGCGTCCCAGGCCTAGCATCAGTAAGAATAAATATGGCCTCAGGGTTGGTGGTCAATAGGAGGAGGAATAGTGTCCCATCATTGGTATCGGTGTAAGAAATAGTGCCCTATTGTTGGTTTCAGTTGGGCCAGATAAAGACTAGCAAAGGGCCGCAGTTTGGTGACCCCTGGCCTAAGAAATCTGAAGCCCTGTACACACGACCGGGATTCCCGGCGGTATAAAGTCCGCCGGGAATCCCAACGGGAAAACCGAGAACCTGCTCGGTAAGTTTTCCCGTGTACACACGGCCAGGTTTCCCGTCGGGAAAACTGCGGGGTGAGCTTTGGCCGGGATTCCATGTGTATGCTCCTTCGCAGTGTTTGCCCATAGGAAAACTGCCGGGTTTAAAACCGCCTGGAATCCCGCCGGGAAAATAAAGAGCAGGTTCTCCATTTTCTCGCTGGGATTCCCGGCCGTGTGTACAGTATGCTCCCTCGCAGTGTTTCCCCATAGGAAAACTGTCGGGTTTAAAACCGCCGGGAATCCCGCCGGGAAAAGAAAGAGCAGGTTCTCTATTTTCCCGCTGGGATTCCCGGCAGTTTTCCTGTCAGGAAAACGGCAAGGAAGCTTACACACGGCTGGTTTTCCCTGCCAAAAGCTCTCCTGGCAGTTTTCCTGGCAGGAAAACCGGTCGTGTGTACTGAGGCTTCAGTGTCAGTTTGGCCCCCTCCCTCTGTCCACAGCCTCTTGGGGAACATTACAGGTCCCAGGAGGCTGTGGGACCATTTACAGGGTGCAGTGAGGCTCATGCATGCTCAGTGGGGAGTCACAGATGGCCAGCTCTTTGCTGTGTCTTTGGAGTTCTCAAGTTCCATGGCAACCCACTGTTTCTCGGCCCCATGGCAGTGCCAGTCCACTATCTTGGTAAAGTGTACTGCTCTGTAGTAGGTCCACATGTCTGGGAGTCCCACTTCACCCCGAGACTTTGTAAGATGAAGAAGTTGAAGTTTGAGTCATGACCTCTGGTAGGACCAAATTAATTCTCTAAACTCACCCATTTAAAAAATTGTGAGGGGAGGTCATCTTAAGAGCACTGCAGCGCCCAAACCAGGTTAGGGAGAGAGAATGCCAGTGGAGTAACTCGGCCTTCAGACAAAGAAGCAATGGGGCAAAGTTGGCTGAATAAAAAGCAGAGAGGTCCGGAGTAATGTCAACCCCCAAATAGTGGATCGAGTCCAGTGGCCGTCCGTCTATAGAGGGCGCTGGAGCGCCGCCCCCTCTGGCTCCGCACCGCCACTGAAATAACATACATTCATGCATTGCATGAATGTATGTTATTGTTGCCGGCCGCTGCCGCTGGTCTATTCACATGGCCGGACCTTGAGCGCCGACCACCTGAATAACGGCAGCTGGTTGGCTGTGCGAAAGTGCCTATCAGAGCCAGCGGCTTTCCGAGTACAGCCCTCGTCTCCCGGATGCTTATCCTCGGAACGTACGGGGGTGCGTTCCTTGGATAAGACTGATGGCCGTCTCAGCCAAACAGGTTCACCGATTCTGGTTATCGGCAACCTGATTGGCTGAAGCGTCACCAAGGCGGGAGAAGACATCGAGGGACGTGGAAGGAGAAAGGTAAGTGCATTTTACAGGGCACAGAGGCGACAATGGGCACAGAGGCGACAAAGGGTACAGTGGCATCAATGGGCACAGTGGCATCAATGGGCACAGTGGTGACAATGGGCACAGTGGCAACAATTAAAGGGCACAGTGACATGCACAGTGGCAACAATGGGCACAGTGGCGACAATTGAGGGGCACAGTGGTGACAATTGGCACAGTGGCAACAATTGAGGGGCACAGTGGCTGCGTTTGATGGCATGAAACAGTGGCTGCATTTGATGGCATGGCACAGTGGCCGCGTTTGATGGCATGGCATCTTACAGATTACAGGACTGTATAAAATAAATACACACCCCCTTTGTCCCTAGTGGTCTGTCCAGTGTCCTGCATGCACTTTTATATAATAAAAACAGTTTTTTCTGCCTGGAAACTGGAGATTGTCCATAGCAACCAAAAAGTGTCCCTTTATGTCAAAAATGGTTTTAGAGCAGCTAGAAAACAGCGATAATAAATTATAATCACTTGCAGAATTGTGCGATAGCGATTTGTGGGGAAATACGTCATCAAACACTGAAAGGAATGACAGCGACTATTCTGCAACTGAGCAAATTTCAGTGTTTTTGATTTGATTACATTATTGAATAATTGTTATTATAATTACATTATTATTTATAGTTATTTATTATATTATAATTTATGATTTTGTGTTTCAAACTATATCATACCCGAGATGCCTACTAGACTCTTGTTTGGTCAGATATAAGTGAGTTATTCCTAAGAATTACAGGCCTACAGTATAAAACACCAAATTTCCATGCAAAATAATGGTACCGCTTTCAGCACCTAAAACCTGACATAATAATACCGCCAGGGAGGTTAATCAACCTCCTCCCACACTCACCTGTTGTATAACCTGACTAGGTTCAGGAACATATGCATTATTTGTATGATGTACATGTGTAGTAACAGACTTAGTCTTTGGTGTGGTGTCTAAGGAAAAAATAAAAAAAATCAGGGTGTAGTTAGAATATCCAATATATAAAAAAATAAACCAAAAATAAACCAATCAATTTAATAAAAATAAATTTTAAAAGTACGTTAAAACTAGGAAACACGAGCGAAGAGGTGGATTTGCTAAAGACTGTGCACTCTGGAAGTGCAGTTGCCCCAAAGCTTAGTAAATGAGCAGACGCTCTGCTGACTTCCATCGCCCAATCACGCACTGTTCATTTTGGCAGCAAATTTTGATTTAGTTTTAGTCTTAAGCGGAGCTTTTTTTCTCAGAAAATACCGTATTTATCGGCGTATACCGCGCGCTATTTTGCCCTGAAAATCAGGGCAAAATCGTGGGTGCGCGGTATACGCCGATACCCGCTTTCCCACCACGAGTTTGAATACTGCGCTGACATATACCGAGCGCAGTACACTCGTGTATAGTCGGGCAGTCTCGGCTCCTCTCGCGCTGACGTCCTGGACGTCAGCGCGAGAGTAGCCGAGCCTGCACGAGTGTACTGCGCTCTGTATATGTCGGCGCAGTATTCAAACTCGGCGCAGGAAACGAGCGGGGAGGACGCCGCAGAAGGACGCCGGACCCGACGAAGAGGACACCCGAAGCCGCAGACGGACGCCGGACCCGACGAGGCCGCCGATGGATGCCGGCGCAAGACACCAAAACTGTAAGTACAAAAAATATTGTTTCCACAGGAATTCGGGCAACTTCAGGGGTGCACGCTATACGCGGGAGCACGCTATACCCCAATAAATACGGTATTTTAGTCAACTAAAATATTATTAATTTAAGCAGGCCATACACGGTAGAATTTCAAATGAATTTTCTTTTCAAAATCAGAAAGTTCTTTTTTTTTGTGATCCGATAATGCCACCATTGATTTTCGAAATTCGGCCGACCATACCTTCATGTTGCTACAGAAAATAATTTTCGTGGCCGGGAATATTCGTTTCTCTCCGGGAATTTTCTTTTCTTGCAAATGCGCATTTTTTTTTTCCGATTACATTCCTCGCACGATTCTCCCATCATTGATTAGAACATCGTTTGTTTTTCTAAAAATTTACAACATGTCGGATTCCTCAAATTTGATTGCCGCACGAAAATCGGCTGTTGCTGCAGCCCACTAACGGTGCGAAATTTGTAAGAAAATTCTTTGATACGATTTTTGAAAGAAAATTCTTTCGAAATTCGAACTGTGTATGGCCGGCTTAAGTCGACTAAAATATTTTAATCGTTTTAGTCGACTAAATTAACACTGCGATCAGGTGCAAATTTTCCTTGCATGTGATTGGGTATTCTTTGCAATGTGAAGCTTTATCTAATTTTCTAAGCTCTGTATGTAGGTCAGTGTATGTAGGTCAGGTAGGTCAGTGTGTGTAGGTCAGGCAGGTCAGTGTATGTAGGTCAGGCAGGTCAGTGTATGTAGGTCAGGTAGGTCAGTGTATGTAGGTCAGGTAGGTCAGTGTATGTAGGTCAGTGTATGTAGGTAAGGTATGTCAGTGTATGTAGGTCAGGTAGGTCAGTGTATGTAGGTCAGGTAGGTCAGTGTATGTAGGTCAGGTAGGTCAGTGTATGTAGGTCAGGTAGGTCAGTGTATGTAGGTCAGGTAGGTCAGTGTATGTAGGTCAGGTAGGTCAGTGTATGTAGGTCAGGTAGGTCAGTGTATGTAGGTCAGGTAGGTCAGTGTATGTAGGTCAGGTAGGTCAGTGTATGTAGGTCAGTGTATGTAGGGCAGGTAGGTCAGTGTATGTAGGTCAGTGTATGTAGGTCAGGTAGGTCAGTGTATGTAGGTCAGGTAGGTCAGTGTATGTAGGTCAGGTAGGTCAGTGTATGTAGGTCAGGTAGGTCAGTGTATGTAGGTCAGGTAGGTCAGTGTATGTAGGTCAGCTAGGTCAGTGTATGTAGGTCAGGTAGGTCAGTGTATGTAGGTCAGTGTATGTAGGTCAGTGTATGTAGGTCAGTGTATGTAGGTCAGGTAGGTCAGTGTATGTAGGTCAGTGTATGTAGGTCAGGGTATGTAGGTCAGGTAGGTCAGTGTATGTAGGTCAGTGTATGTAGGTCAGTGTATGTAGGTCAGTGTATGTAGGTCAGTGTATGTAGGTCAGGTAGGTCAGTGTATGTAGGTCAGTGTATGTAGGTCAGTGTATGTAGGTCAGTGTATGTAGGTCAGGTAGGTCAGTGTATGTAGGTCAGTGTATGTAGGTCAGTGTATGTAGGTCAGTGTATGTAGGTCAGTGTATGTAGGTCAGGTAGGTCAGTGTATGTAGGTCAGTGTATGTAGGTCAGGTAGGTCAGTGTATGTAGGTCAGTGTATGTAGGTCAGGTAGGTCAGTGTATGTAGGTCAGTGTATGTAGGTCAGGCAGGTAGTGCATGTAGGTCAGTGTATGTAGGTCGTGTCAGTGTATGTAGGTCAGTGTATGTAGGTCAGGTAGGTCAGTGTATGTAGGTCAGGTAGGTCAGTGTATGTAGGTCAGTGTATGTAGGTCGTGTCAGTGTATGTAGGTCAGGTAGGTCAGTGTATGTAGGTCAGGTAGGTCAGTGTATGTAGGTCAGGTAGGTCAGTGTATGTAGGTCAGTGTATGTAGGTCGTGTCAGTGTATGTAGGTCAGGTAGGTCAGTGTATGTAGGTCAGGTAGGTCAGTGTATGTAGGTCAGGTAGGTCAGTGTATGTAAATCAGGTAGGTCAGTGTATGTAGGTCACGGGCCAGCCAAAAAAAAGCCTGCATCACATACACCATCCACCCCCCCCCCCCACTTCTGGCCTTCGACATCGGGCTGAAGCCCCTGGTCTTTTTACCACCTAGCCACGCCCCTGCTGCAACGTTCAACAAGCAATATTATTCATTCCTACAATATAATTCCATGAAACCCCCGGGTTTTTTGTACCTTTCTTGCGGATAATAAGTACAACAGTAAGTGCGATCAACGCCAAAACAGCAAGAGAGCCAATCACTATGCCAGCTATAGCTCCAGTGGAGAGTATGTCTTCATCTGTAATCACTGAATGAAAAAACAAATAATGAGTCCACTTTGCTTATGTATTATGGTCTTATAATAAATTGCAGTAACCTATATTTTCCAATTTTTAATAAAAAATTTCAGTAGTTTAGATCAGTAAATATTAGCTATAGTAACATCTTGATACAGTGGAACCTTGGATTACAAGCATGATCCATTCCAGGAGAATGCTTGTAATCCAAAGCACTTGCATATCAAAGCGAGTTTCCCCATAGAAGTCAATGGAAAACGAAGATATTTTGTTCCGCATTGACTTCTATGGCATGCAATACCCTATGTGGCCAGGGGTGGGCGCCAGAGAGCCTTTAGAAATACTCGGGGACAGCTTGGTTGATCTCAGAAACACTCAGGAACGCAGTCATTCTAAATGTTTCCGAGTATTTCCAAGTGATTCAGAGTATTTCTGAACGGCTCCGAACAGTCCGAGTGTCATCGGTAGGGCTGGGCGATTTTGGGCAAAAAAAATAAATCTGCAATTTTAAAAAAAAAAAATTCACGATTTGAACAGTTTTTTCCATGATGGACACCGTGCTGGCATGGGTATGAGGCCGGGTTCACACCTATGCGAATTGAGCGCGGTTTAAACCGCATTTAATACGCAGAACATTTCTAAATACATTGGGCCAGATTCTCAAAAGAGATACGCCGGCGTATAGCCTGATACGCCGTCGTATCTCTGAGTCCGCCCGTCGTATCTATGCGCCTGATTCATAGAATCAGTTACGTATAGATAACCATTAGATCCGACAGGCGTAAGGCTCTTACGCTGTCGGATCTTAAATGCAATTTTTTTTTTCGCCGCTAGGTGTCGCCAACGTCGTTTTCCCGATCGAGTATGCAAATTAGCAAAATACGCAAATTCCCGAACATACGCCCGACCGACGCAGTGAAGTTACAACGTTTACGTAAGATTTGCGACGCGTAAAGTTGCCCCTGCTATATGAGGCGCAGCCAATGTTAAGTATGGTCGTCGTTCCCGTGTCGAAATTTAAAAATTTACGTCGTTTGCGTAAGTCGTCCGTGAATAGGGCTGGACGCCATTTAGGCTAACGTCGAAACCAATGACGTCCTTTCTACATCATTTATCGCAATGCACGTCGGGAAATTTTAGGGACGGCGCATGCGCAGTACGTTCGGCGCAGGAACGCGCCTAATTTAAATGATCCACGCCCCCTACCCGGATCATTTGAATTAGGCGTGCTTGCCCTGGAGGATTTACGCTACGCTGCCGCAACTTTACAGGCAAGTGCTTTGTGAATCAAGCACTTGCCGTAAAACTTGCGGCGGCGTAACATAAATGAGATACGTTACGCCACCGCATTTTTAAGCCAGTTTACGAGAATCTGGCCCATTGTTTTCAATGAGGCTGGTTCACATATGTGTGATGCATTCGCACTGCGCATTGCCGAAAAAACGTGTGCGTATTTTAGGCATTGCGGTGCGGCTCAGGTGCAAATTCAGGCCTATTATCTTCTATGGGTACGCAGCTGATTCGCAGATGTGTTCATTTCTCTTCAGGATTTGTCTCATTCAGCTCAATACACTTCCCCCCTCCCCTCTCCCAGGTCTCCAAATTCGCACCTGATCCGCAGCTAAAACGCAGTTAATCCGCAGAACACCTTATAGAGAAATTCGCAAAGACAACGGAGCTCCAAAACGCAACGCACTAGTGTGAATCCAGCCTTAAGACGAGGCCGCAGCATCGGCCTAGTCCACCGCGATCCTGGGGAAACGGCCGCGGAACTAGGCCGAAGCCGCGTCCTTGCCTAAAAAATCCTGCCCGCGTGGTGGTTTTTCCGACAGGAATTCCTCTCAAGCTTGGCTTGCATACACACGGTCACACAAAAGTTCTCTGAACTTTCTTTCACATCATTATAGGAGTAATTTATTAGCATTGTGGCGCTGATTGTTTTTCTCACACTGATGGGGCATTATTCCTCCCACTGACACCAACGATGGGGTGGTAATCCTCCCACTAAAGTTGGGGCATTGTTTATGTCTACTGACACTGGGGTATTTTTTTTACCCCCACTGCTTACATAATCCTCCCACTAAAGTTGGGGCATTGTTTATGTCTACTGACACTGGGGTATTTTTTTTACCCCCACTGCTTACATAATCCTCCCACTAAAGTTGGGGCATTGTTTATGTCTACTGACACTGGGGTATTTTTTTTACCCCCCACTGGTTACAGTCTGGCCCCTCTAGTCTGAAGGACAGTAAACTGGCCTCTTGTTTAGAAAGTTTGGAGACCTCTAGCATAAATAAATGGAGCTGCCCATCCTAAGACAGGATTCGGCTAAGCTCAATGTAATACCAGCATCTGTGTGTGTGTTACTTAGAGATACACCAGCGCGCTTTTCCCGGCATTATACAAGAGAACTATATTTGTGCTTTTAAGCGCAAGACAATGATTGGCTTATAGGAGAAGCTTAAAATTTCACGGACAACGCGATAGTCTTGATAGCTTTGTCTTTTCGATGGAGATTATTTCTACTTATGGTTATGTTTGTACTCTGATTGTTGTGCCCTATTTGATTTTCTATATCATCAGAACTGGACACTTAGGGCCAGATTCTCATACATTAACGTTGCTCCTGGGCAGCGTAATGTATGTGCTGTACGCTACACCGCCGCAGGTTTACAGGTTTACATCCTGATTCTCAGAACACTTACCTGTAAACTTGCGGCGGTGTATCGTTAATTCGCTCGGCGCAAGCCCGCCCAATTCAAATGGGGCGGGCACCATTTAAATTAGGCGCGCTCCCGCGCCGAGCGTACTGCGCATGCTCCGTCGGGTAAATTACCCGACGTGCATTGCGCTAAATGACGTCGCCCCGACGTCATTTGCTTAGACGTTTACGTAAATGGCGTCCAGCGCCATTCACGGACGTCTTACGCAAACGACGTATTTTTTTAAAACTTCGACGCGGGAATGACGGCCATAGTTAACATTGGTTGCCCCTGCTAATAGCAGTACGCTACGGAAACGACGTAAATTCTCAGCGTCGGACGCGCGTAGGTTCGGGAATCTCGCGTACTTACCTCATTTGCATAGACGACGGGGAAAATGACGATGCGACACCTAGCGGCGGGAAAAAAAATTACTTTTAAAGATCTGACAGCGTAACAGCCTTACGCATGTCAGATCTAATGGTTATCTATGCGCAACTGATTCTAAGAATCAGTCGCATAGATACCCGGGGCCAGATGAGGAGTTACGACGCCGCTAATGGTGTTGCGCCGTCGTAACGCCTTTGAGAATCTGGCCCATAAATGTTTTAAAAATTCTTAATAAAAATGATTCAACATACTAAAAAAAAAAAAAATGTCCAACCCATTATGAATAGCTTACCTTCTTCAAGTTCTACCTCTACATTAAATCTAAAGGAGTTGGTTCCGATTGCATTCTCAGCTTCGCACATATAACTCCCAGCCAGTTCTTCGCTTATCGCGTGCACAATCAGAATAGATGAATAATCGTTTGATACAATTGAGAAATCTTCTCCGGTGGACAGCTCTGTTTGGGTTGGTTCCATCTGAAACCAGGAAAATTTGGACGGGAAGATCTGGGCAGACTTTGCACTGCTTAGGGTAACTGGGAAGAAGACGCTGTTGCCCTTCCTTACGAACCTTGTGCTGTCATTGAACCCTGGGTATTGGGGAGTGTCTGAAAAGTAACATATATTAAACAGAGTTAACCTTTTAGACGTTCTTAGAAATTGTTTAACCAAATATTCTTTTACCACCTAACCATACATTTTACAACCTGACCGTACAATCTTTTTGTAATCAACTTTAGAAGTACGTTGTAATACAAGCAGGGCTGGTGCAAGTATCTTTGACACCCTAGGCAAAACCCCATTTTGCAGACCCCTATTTGCTCCACCCCTGACTCCACCCCCTTTTCCCTGCCCATGTGTACCCCACCTTTTTAATGAAGCGCCCATCAAATGCAGCCTCACCAGCGCCCATCAAATGCAGCCTACCAGTGCCCATCAAATGCAGCCTCACCAGCGTCCAGCACCCATCAAATGCAGCCTCACCAGCGCCCATCAAATGCAGCCTCACCAGCGCCCATCAAATGCAGCCTCACCAGCGCCCATCAAATGCAACCTCACCAGCGCCCATCAAATCCAGCCTCACCAGCGCCCATCAAATCCAGCCTCACCAGCACCCATCAAATCCAGCCTCACCATTGTCCATCAAATGCAGCCTCACCATTGTCCATCAAATGCAGCCTCACCAGCACCCATCAAATGCAGCCTCACCAGCACCCATCAAATGCAGCCTCACCAGCGCCCATCAAATGCAGCCTCACCAGCACCCATCAAATGCAGCCTCACCAGCGCCCATCAAATGCAGCCTCACCAGCGCCCATCAAATGCAGCCTCACCAGCGCCCATCAAATGCAGCCTCACCAGCACCCATCAAATGCTGCCTCACCAGCGCCAATCAAATGCAGCCTCACCAGCGCCCATTAAATGTAGCCTCACCAGCGCCCATCAAATGCAGCCTCACCAGCGCCCATCAAATGCAGCCTCACCAGCACCCATCAATATATGTTTGCTTGCTTCCATTTATTCGGGACAGAGACACAGACCTCCGCCACCGCTGTGCTTCTGACACTATGTGCGAACGGAGCTGCAGCTGCCTGCTGATGAGACTTGCTGCAGAGAGAAGAGAGTAGGAACACCAGTGGGCGGGCGCCCTAGGCAGCAGTGCGCCCTAGGCGGCTGCCTAGTTTGCCTAGTGGTAGCACCGTGTCCTGTCAAGGAATGCCCCCTGTCGAATAATGCCCGCCTGGTATTGCTCATGCACAGCGCTTGCGCAGTAGGTAGCTGCCGAAAGCCTCCGAACATCGGAATTGATGATCAGCTGTAGATGGCGCCTGCGCACAATAACCGACATTGTGCCAGACGCTCCCGATGCTCGTGCAAGTCTGCAAGGGGCGGATTTCTTGATGATGGGCGCGTGTGAGGGGCGGATGCCTACAGAAGAGGGCGTATTTAGTAATGATGGCCAGTGCTATTGCTTGTGTTAGAGAGCTAAATAGCACTGGCCATCATTCCAAAATACACCCCCTTCTGTAGGCACTGCCCAGGGGCCCCAGCTGCATGAGGGGCCCCTGCACTTTCCCCAAAGCAGCTGGTCCCCATAATGGCACTGAGAGTGATGGATACACAGGGAGACAGGGTGGCAGCGGTGTGCCGTGTTGTGCAAAACTATTATTTCACCGCCGGCATGGAGGGGCAGGGCCCGGAGCGCTGGTGATGCTTTGACCCCGCCCCATGCAGCTTGAATGCTCGGGGCTCGAAGGCTGCAGGGTAGGAGTTGAAGTTGGAGCTGCTGAGTCGGCAGCACTGAGAGCCCGTCTGCGTAAGAAGCATTGTGAATGGTGTCATGGTGCCCAGCTGTCCAGCACTGTTTGCACTGAAAGACTTGGAATGCCCGGAGGGATGCTCCCTCCTCCGCCCCTCCTTCTACCTGCTTGATTGGTATAGGCGAGTCCAGTGCTGGAGGTAGGCACACAGCCAAAAGTTCACATGCACTGTATCTCCACTGGAAAGGAGGGTACTACATGGATGGAATAATGGTGTTGGGGGATATCAAGGGTGTATGGGGGAAAACAATACTGAGGGGGGATCTGGGGTGTATAGGGGTAACAATGCTTTAGGTAGATTGGGTGGCTATAGTGCTAGAGGTATCAGGAATGTAGCGAGGCCACAGTTTAGGGGGTATCGGATATAGTGTGGTCAAAATACAAGGGGTATCTTATGGTATATGGTTACAGTGTTAGGGGAAATATCTAGGGTGTAGAGGGGTCAGAGTGCTGGGGGGATACCTAGGGTGTAGAGAGATCAGAGTGCTGGGGGGAAATCTGCGGTGTAGAGGGGTCAGAGTGCTGGGGGGACATCTGGGGTGTAGAGGGTCTGAGTACTGGGGGGATATCTGGGGTGCAGAGGGGTCAGAGTGTTGGGGGATTATCTTGGGTGTATAGGGGTCAGAGTGCTGGGGGGATATCTGGGGTGTATAGAGGTCAGAGTGATGGGGGGATATCTGGGGTTTAGAGGGGTCAGGGTGCTGGGGGGATATCTGGGGTGTAGAGGGATCAGAGTGCTGGGGGGAGATCTGGGGCCAGATTCTCGTAGAATCTGCGGCGGCGTAGCGTAAGCCATTTACACCACGCCGCCGCAACTTACTGGAGCAAGTGCCGTATTCTCCAAGCACTTTCTCCGTAATTTGCGGCGGAGTAGTGTAATTGGCCCGGCGTATGGCCGCGTAATTCAAAGGGGGCGGCTTGTATTCAAATTAAGCGCGCCCCCGTTGCTGATTGAACTGCGCATGCGCTGGGCTGAAAAATAGCCCAGTGCGCATGCTCCAGCTCACGACGGAAAACGTCAATGACGCCGACGTGAGCGTCATTGACGTAAAGTCATATTCGCGAACGACTTAGGAAAACTACGTAACCGACGGAAAAAGACGACGCGGACCCGACGCCATACTTAACATGGCATACGGCGGACTGGCGTAAGGTTACCCCTCATATAGCAGGGGTAACCTTACGCTTACGGAAACGACGAATACGCGACGCAAATTTGTTCGGGAATCGGCTTATCAGGCTCATTTGCATAGTCAAATGAGAACTGAACGTTGTCATGGACCTTGGAGTAATGGAGTGGTTACTGAGCTATATTGAGACATTTCCATTATGTGATAAGCCTGTTTAAAGCCTTTGTGATTATCAGGTGTGGGTGTCTTCTGTCGGAGACAGCCCGTCTGAAGATGTAAGTGTTTATGCTAAGTGCCTTTGTACTGTTCTAAAGGTCAGAAGCCTCCTGTCAGGAGCATTGAATTAGCATTCTATTGTCTAAAGCAATGTAACCTCTCAGAGGTAGTAATTAAGTAGACCGGGTTATTGTGTACATTGATTACCCCCTGGGGCTTCTGTCTCAATACACAAGTCTTTCTATCCAAGCTATTGGACCAATCCCTGTTGACTATTTCAAGTCCTCATTTGCATGGTCAAGGAGGACTTGAGTGAAGACTGGATACTTTACAATTGACCAATAGGAAAGCGGTTGTTGGGAGTGGGATGTTCCAAATTCTGTATAAAAGTGTGCTGTGTATTTGAAAATAAAGAGTCCTGCTTGAACTTACATACAGCCTGCCTGGTGTTTGTTCTTAATGGGTCTGAATGGCACATAGCTGTAGTTCGGACCCCGGAACCTTGGATGACTGGACCATCAGACGTTGCAATCTGCAAGCTGACTCACTGGTAGCAGAGGAGTGTCGGGAGAGCAGGACCTGGGCGAGGAAGGATCTCGTCACATTGGTTGGCAGCGGTGGGATTTGCTCTCCAGTTACTGGGACAACTCCAAACCACCACCATGAATGACCAGCTATGCAGCCTGGAGGAGAACCATGCTAAAAGACTTGCTTGAGAGCCGTGGAGGGACCGGTGGGAAGAACAAGGCCACCCTGATCATTACGCTAGCCGAGATGGATCAGAGGGATGGTGATGCAGGACCCCGTTCAGTTGAAGACTTGTTCCAGCAGCGAGTTCAACAGCGGTTGGCATTATATGGTGCGAACCCATCAGAGACCGCCATACAGAATACCATTAGAGACCTCCAGCGGCAGGATGAGAGAGAACGAGAGTGGCAACAGAGAGCACGAGAGCGGCAACAGAGAGAACGAGAGCGGCAAGAGGAGCTGGAGACCGCCTACAGACAGCTGCTAGACTCTGCTCAGCAGCAGGGTGGGGCTCCCGTTGCCTTGGACTGTCTGGGAGAAATAGCAGACAGTCAAAAAGATGAGGAGCAAATGGGGCCAGGGGTGACCCTACGTTTTCCCGTTCTAACCGCACTGGAAGAAGCAGCGATGATACAGAGGGCACTGCGAGCGCTAGAATGCAAGAACGCACCGGAGGTCCCCCAGGCAGTGAGACAAGCTAATAGCATGAAGGTCTCAGAAAGGGGAGTTGAGACAGGCGCTGGAAGGCTGGGAAATGATGATCAGCAGCAAGTCCAGAGTATCTCATCGGGTGCCCCAGCAGAAGCGCTGGCTACAGGGCAGAATGCCTCTGGCATCTGCCCAGCATCAGAAAAAGAGGGGGATCCGGAGAGTCTGAGAGAGGATCTGCGTGAGCTGTTGTCCCAACAGCAGATATCCCCACCGGGAGTAGAGGAAGCAATTCTCCCTCCCCAGCAATTGGACACTACCCCAATGTTCATCCCCCCAGCAGAAGTGCTGGCAACAGGGCAGAGTGCTAGCCATCTCTGCCCAGCACCGGGACCAACTGTGGAGTTCCAGGGAGCCGGGGCGGTTGGCCCCCCTCCCCAGCAACAAGCTGAGGTAGTGAAGCTGTTACTCCCAGCTGAATCACTGGCAGCAGGGCAGGATGCTACTGGCTGCTGCACACCACTACAGCTTGAGCGGATATCGGTGGATGGGACTGTGGTCCCCACTCACAGCAACCCAGCGGAAGAGCTGGCAACAGAGCAGAGTGCCCCGGGCCTCTGCTCTCAACTAACAGAAGAGGGGGTTCCGGTGGTAGTGGATGGGACTCCGATCTCCACGGACACAACCCCAGAACATGGTGCGGCACTGAGACAGGAGGATGTCGGCTTTGCTTTGCAAGCACCGGGGGATTTTTACCTAGCCTCAGTGGATGGGACTGCAGTCTCCACTGGTATACCCCAGGAATGGTGGCCAGTTGGCCCAGATTCCCAACGGCATGATGAACTGAGCCCAGCCACCCTGTCTTCTCTCCAGCGGCTGAAAGGACTCCAGGGAGAAGGGCCAGTCCAGGCCTCTCCCCAGCGGCAGGCGTGTTCTCTGAGAGAGGCAGAGATTGGCTGGGTGAGTAATGCTCTGTTTGGGACAAGTTATCTGGGGTACTGGGTGGGTACCGGAATTGGGGTCTCTCCCAGTGTTAGTCTCCTGCCAAAGGGGGAGATGTGTGACAGACCTAGCCGGGACAGGGGCTTTTGGAGAGGACTGAATGTGAGCCTCTTGCCATCCGATTATGGGCCAGGACCTCAAAACAGGAAGGCAGATGGGTCATCCCAGCGGACAGTCCTGGAACCTTAAGACTACTTTTCCAACATCCTCGAGTTGACCCGTTTGGGTCCCACTGCGGCTGTTGGACTGTTTCCCAGGGGAAGTAATGTCATGGACCTTGGAGTAATGGAGTGGTTACTGAGCTATATTGAGACATTTCCATTATGTGATAAGCCTGTTTAAAGCCTTTGTGATTATCAGGTGTGGGTGTCTTCTGTCGGAGACAGCCCGTCTGAAGATGTAAGTGTTTATGCTAAGTGCCTTTGTACTGTTCTAAAGGTCAGAAGCCTCCTGTCAGGAGCATTGAATTAGCATTCTATTGTCTAAAGCAATGTAACCTCTCAGAGGTAGTAATTAAGTAGACCGGGTTATTGTGTACATTGATTACCCCCTGGGGCTTCTGTCTCAATACACAAGTCTTTCTATCCAAGCTATTGGACCAATCCCTGTTGACTATTTCAAGTCCTCATTTGCATGGTCAAGGAGGACTTGAGTGAAGACTGGATACTTTACAATTGACCAATAGGAAAGCGGTTGTTGGGAGTGGGATGTTCCAAATTCTGTATAAAAGTGTGCTGTGTATTTGAAAATAAAGAGTCCTGCTTGAACTTACATACAGCCTGCCTGGTGTTTGTTCTTAATGGGTCTGAATGGCACATAGCTGTAGTTCGGACCCCGGAACCTTGGATGACTGGACCATCAGACGTTGCAATCTGCAAGCTGACTCACTGGTAGCAGAGGAGTGTCGGGAGAGCAGGACCTGGGCGAGGAAGGATCTCGTCACAAACGTAAACGCCACCTAGCGGCCGGCGTTGCATTACATCTAAGATCCGACGGTGTAAGTGACTTACACCTGTCGGATCTAGGCCGTATCTATGCGAAAATGATTCTAGGAATCACTTGCATAGATACCGTTGTATCTCTGTTTCTGAGGCCGGGTGTTTCCTGAGATACACCGTCGTAACTCTTCTGAGAATCTGGCCCCTGGGGTGTAGAGGGGCCATAGTGCTGGGAGGCATCAATCTAGCAGATATATTATATGCTCAGGACTGCTTTGTAACTTTATGTATGTAGTATTTTTTCACTGTTTCTTTGCTGTACAGAATGATTGTTCATGTAGTTAATGTGGAGCTCCACCCACAAAGGGGAAGCTCCGTTTGTCTGCCTCCTACCTACTTGATGTCTGTTTACCTGCATTGCCTCCATTGTAGGGGCACCAGAGCATTACTTTGCCCAGGTGTCCTACCCCCCCGCCCTTCGAAATATGTCGGCTTCCTGTAGACAGGTTATTCCAATTAAACAACCGTGAAACAAAACTTTAAACGTTCATATACACTTCTGTTACCCCGTGTATTTGGGAGTCATTTGAAGGATAGGATAAGTAGAGTAAAGAGAGAAAGAGTAGAGGAAGGAGAGAGATAGTTATTGAGGTTTGCCTAACATTAGGTTGTGGGGGAGTCTCGGTCTGCTTTCATTTCTAAGCCCACATGTGTAAAATGATCACTTGATACTCATTGCGTTCTACTGCCAACATCTCCACATTTTAGAAACGGCACCCCTGTGTCTTACCGATAAGCACTGAGCAGGTTTCATTAGATCCCTGATGTGTTCCACTGCAAGACAGCGGAGTTCCGAGGGGGAATTGGCCAAATGGTATCTCAGTCATAACTTCATCCAACTTTGTTAAGTTTACACTTTGGTACATCATGTGAACCTGAGCAGGTGGGTAGCCTCCAGGCCAGGAGCAAAAAAGTTGGATGCTTTGGCCTGACCGCTGGGCATCACATGTAATCTGCCCGTTTGGCAGCCCTGTAATTGCAAAACAAACGTCATTATGGCATGAGGAAAAAAACAAACAAACAGCATATTAAAGCGGGAGTTCACCCGAAAAAATTTTTTTAACATTAGATTGAGGCTCATTTTGTGAAGGGGAATCGGGTGTTTTTTTTTAAATCGAAGCAGTACTTACCGTTTTAGAGAGCGATCTTCTCCGCCGCTTCCGGGTATGGTCTTCGGGACTGGGCGTTCCTATTTGATTGACAGGCTTCCGACGGTCGCATACATCGCGTCACGAGTAGCCGAAAGAAGCCGAACGTCGGTGCGGCTCTATACGGCGCCTGCGCACCGACGTTCGGCTACTTTCGGAAAATCGTGACGCGCTGTATGCGACCGTTGGAAGCCTGTCAATCAAATAGGAACGCCCAGGCCCGCAGCCCATACCCGGAAGCGGCGGAGAAGATCTATCTCTAAAACGGTAAGTACTGTTTCGATTTAAAAAAAAAACACCCGATTCTCCTTGACAAAATGAGCCTCAATCTAATGTTAAAAATTGTGTTTTTGGGTGAACCTCCACTTTAAGAAAACAAAGGCCTCATAAACACAAGTAGGAAATAAAAGCCACTTTTAGAACGCATAAACGAACACGTTTCGTATCATTTCATTTCTAGTGACTAGAACTAAAGCCCCGTACACACGATCGGAATTTCCAATGGAAAAAGTCAGACGGACTTTTTCCATTGGAAATTCCGACCATGTGTATGCCCCATCAGAGTAATTCCATTGGAAATTCCGATGAATTCCATCGGAGTTTAGATAGAGAACATGTTCGTTTTTACTCCGATGGAATTCTGATGTAATTTTGGTCGGACAAAGGTCCGATCGTGTGTATGGGGCTTAATTCATATTCTAACCTCTAGAACTAAATTAAATGCCATATGTGCATAAATGTGCATTAACGTTTGTAAATACTGGGGTAGATTCAGGTACATTTGTGCTTTTTTTGCGGAGGCGCAGGGCAACGTTTTTGCCCTGCTCCCCACGCAAATTTACTGCGCTGCCCTTGATTCACGGAGCAGTAGCTCCGTAAATTGCGTGGGCGGGCCGGCAAAATGCCCGGCGTAAGCGCGCGCAATTTAAATGATCCCGTAGGGGGCGGGAATCATTTAAATTAGGCGCGTTCCCGCGCCGATCGTAGAGCGCATGCTCCGTCTGGAAACTTTCCCGACGTGCATTGCGGCAAATGACGTCGCAAGGACGTCATTTGCTTCAAAGTGAACGTGAATGGCGTCCAGCGCCATTCACGAATCACTTACGCAAACTACGTACATTTGAAATTTCGCGACGCGGGAACGACGGGTATATGCAACATTGGCTGCCCCTGCTAGTAGCAGGGGCAGCCTTACGCGAAAAACGCCGTACGGAAACAACGTAAACTGCGTACGCAGGGCTCGCGCAATGTTGTGAATCGGCGTTAGTATGCAATTTGCATACTATACGCTGAGCACAACGGGAACGCCACCTAGCGGCCATCGCAAGAATGCAGCCTAAGATATGCGGGCATAAGAGCCTTATGCCGCGCATATCTTAGGCTGCAGTCGGCGTAACGAGGTTCCTGAATCAGGAGCATTCGTTACGCCGGGGCAAGTAAGCAATTGCGCCTGTGTAACTATGGTTACACAGGCGCAATTGCTTCTTGAATCCAGCCCAATGGGTACACAGCATGGCTATGAAGTTTGCAAGACACTTACACGTCAGGTTGTATGGATCGCTGGTGCCGTTATTCAGGTAGTTGCCGACCTCACAAACGAAAGGCCCCTGTTCGTTCCTTGTCACGGGACTGATGATGAGGGTGGAATGATTGTCCGTAAGGTGATATCGGGGGTTCTGTGGCAGTGGTGACCCCAAGAATGTCCATTTGTAGCTTACATCTGTTCCATACGATGAACACTTGAGGGCCACGGAATCCTTGTCCACGGTGATGGGACGTGTGGCGTTATTGCTAATAGTCACTTCAGAAACATTCACTGTCAATCAGAACACAGTATATGGTTTTAGAAGAATCCCCCAGACAACATGAACAATTAGCGAAATGTCTGTTACTCAGGAAGCCTTATGCCGCGTACACGCGATCGGTTAACCAGAGGACACGACCGCTTTTTCGCGATGTGAATTTTTTTTTTTTTTAATGTCATTAAAAACCATTGGGCTAGATTCAGTAAGAGTTACTCCGGCGTATCAGTAACTCGTAACTCTGAATCTACGCCGGCGTAAATTTAAGCATATTCTGGAAACCAGATACGCTTAAATTAGGCTAAGATACGAGCGGCGTAAGTCTTTTACGCCGTCGTATCTTAGGGTGCATATTTACGCTGGCCGCTAGGCGTCGCTTCCGTCGTTTTCGGCGTAGAATATGCAAATGACCTAGATACGCCGATTCACAAACGTACGTGCGGTATTTTTTTACGTCGTTTGCGTAAGGCTTTTTCGGCGTAACATTGCTCCTGCTTCTATGAGGCGCAGCCAATGTTAAGTATGGACGTCGTTCCCGCTTCGATTTTTGAATTTTTTACGTCGTTTGCATAAGTCGTTCGCGAATAGGGCAGGACGTAATTTACGTTCACATCTAAACCAATACGTCGTTGCGGTGTACTTGGGAGCAATGCACACTGGGATATGTACACGGATGGCGCATGCGCCGTTCGTGAAAAACGTCAATCACGTCAGGTCATAACACATTAGCATAAAACACGCCCCCCCCCCCTTCCACATTTGAATTAGGCAGGCTTACGCCGGCCCCATTTACACTACGCCGCCGCAACTTACGGAGCAAGTGCTTTGTGAATAATGCACTTGCCCGTCTAAGTTGCGGAGGCGTAGCGTAAATAACATACGCTACGCCCGCACAAAGATACGCTGCCCTTACTGAATCTAGCCCTTTGTGTGTGGGCTCCAGAGCATTTTTCGCTACGTTAAAAATGGCCATTAAAAATATAGAACATGCTCAAAATTTCCGCTTCGTTTTTAACGTTGTAAAAAAAGGTTGTGTGTGGGCTTTAACGACGTGAAAATAACGCGTATGCTCAGAAGCAAGTTACGAGACGGGAGCGCTAGTTCTGGTAAAACTAGCGTTTGTAATGGGGATAGCACATTTATCACGATGTAACAGACTGAAAAACGCGAATCAGCAAAAGGCAGCCCCAAGGGTGGCGCCATCCGAATGGAACTTCCCCTTTACAGTGCCGTCGTACGTGTTGTACGTCACCGCGCTTTTCGAGTTTCACCTGTATATAGTATATATAAAGGGGGACAGCAGGGCTGGACTGGGACAGAAATTTGGCCCTGGACTTCATCCAGACTGGCCCACTTTGACAGGTCTCTCCCATGGCCGCCGGACAACTCCCGCACCCCCCCCCCCCTCAGCCACCCAAGCCCCCTCTCCCCCTTCACTAGCCACTAGCCGTTCTACTTTATTAGAGTAGAACGACTGGTACTGGTACTCTTATAGGCAGTACCAGTGGGGAAGCTAGACACTATTTCACCCGGGGCAAAGAATCAGTTTGGTGCCCCCCCCCCCCCATGGGACAAGATTAGCCCCTTCCCGACCGCCGCATGTACATATACGTCGGCAGAATGGCACGTACAGGCACATTGGCGTACCTGTACGTCCCTGCCTAGACGTGGGTCCGATCGGGACCCCCCCCGCGACTTGCGGCGGTCGGGTCCCCTCGGGGAGCGATCCGGGACGACGGCGCGGCTATTTGTTTATAGCCGCTCCGTCGCGATCGCTCCCCGGAGCTGAAGAACGGGGAGAGTCGTATGTAAACACGGCTTCCCCGTGCTTCACTATGGCGCTGCATCGATCGAGTGATCCCTTTTATAGGGAGACTCGATCGATGACGTCATTCCTACAGCCACACCCCCCTACAGTTGTAAACACACACACAGTGTACACCAAATCCTACAGCGCCACCTGTGGTTAACTCCCAAACTGCAACTGTCATTTTCACAATAAAGAATGCAATTTAAATGCATTTTTTGCTGTGAAAATGACAATGGTCCCAAAAATGTGTCAAAATTGTCCGAAGTGTCCGCCATAATGTCGCAGTCACGAAAAAAATCGCTGATCGCCGCCATTAGTAGTAAAAAAAACAAATTAATAAAAATGCAATAAAACTATCCCCTATTTTGTAAACGCTATAAATTTTGCGCAAACCAATCGATAAACGCTTATTGCGATTTTTTTTTACCAAATATAGGTAGAAGAATACGTATCGGCCTAAACTGAGGAAAATTTGTTTTTTTTTATATATATTTTTGGGGGATATTTATTATAGCAAAAAGTAAAAAATATTGCATTTTTTTCAAAATTGTCGCTCTATTTTTGTTTATAGCGCAAAAAATAAAAACCACAGAGGTCATCAAATACCACCAAAAGAAAGCTCTATTTGTGGGAAAAAAAGGACGCCAATTTTGTTTGGGAGCCACGTCGCACGACCGCGCAATTGTCTGTTAAAGCGACGCAGTCCCAAACTGTAAAAACACCTTGGGTCTTTAGGCAGCAATATGGTCCGGGGCTTAAGTGGTTAGGCAGAAGTGAGAAACTCCCAGGCCAAAGCTGTTGAGTCAGCTGTCTGTCCCCTTCCCCCCCATGCTCCTCTGTCGCCCCCCCTGCTCCTCTGGTCCTCCCCCTGCTTCTTTGTTCCCACCAGGTGAGCGCTGCGGTGAAAGAGAAACAGAGGAGCGGAGGGGGGCAGCAGTCCGCTGTCACTGAAGCCGGCCCACTGAGCCATCGGCCCACCGGGAAACTCCCTGTAGTCCCAATGGCCAGTCCATCCCTGGGGGACAGTACAATTACAACACAGTTCAATACAGAATAGGAGGACCCTGCTTGTTGAAGCACATCTCGTCATTTTAAAGTGGAGTTCCACCCATAAATATAACATTACATCAGTAGTTTTAAAAAAATGTCATTAGTCCTTTACGAATTTTTTTTTTTTTTTTTTTAGATGCCTTCAAAGTGTTGTTGCTAGGCAGAATAGTTAATCTCCCCACTTCCTGCACCTAGGTGCTTAATGCTTCCTAACCTACACCGCACAGACTCCTGGGAATGTAGTGGGTGTAACTTTCCAGGACTCTGTGCACTCCCCAGTCTCAAAGAATCATGTGACTTGGACAGCACAGGTGCTGAAACCTGATCTGACACTGCTTGTGCAGCACTGAGCATGTGCGAGATTTGCAAGGCTGAAATCCAGGAAGTCATACAGTCTGGCTTCATGATGCCCACACTTAAGATGGCCCCAGTCAATTTCTATTTTATAAAGTGTCTAAATGCTGTAACAACCTAACAAAACGGACCTTAGTTTACAGACTAACTTTACTAGAATACATTAAGCTTGTGTATTACAGGGGTATTTATATTTAAAAAGTGAAATTGTGGCCGGAACTCCGCTTTAATCTGGTTCTTACCTGCGACATTTAGGAACAAAGATGTGCTACTGTTCTGGCTCACTGGATTCTGGATGACGCAGGTGTAGTATCCAGTGTCTATGTCCAGGATCGGATTGAAAGTCAAGATGGAGTCATTGCAGGACAGGTGGGGGAGGTTACAATTAACGACGTGTTCATTTTGATAGAAGTAGATCTTGTGCACCACCTGAGATCCTGCATTGCATGTTAGACTCAGGGTGGTACCATTCACCGGGCGGATCGAGGAAGAAGCATGGATAGTTGGAGGGGTTAGCGGGTCTGTGGAGCAAACCAAAAATAAGAAAAGTTAGTCTATTCCTTTTTGCAGCACAGTAAATGAGAAACCATATCACAGGTACTAATTGTATATGAAGTAGGGCTGTTACTGATTAAAATTTTCGTGTTCGATTAATTGTTTCATTTTAAATCGATTAATGGACTAATTTCGATTAATTATAAACACACAGTTTTTACATTTTTTCTTATTAAACTCTCCCCCCATACTGTAATATTCACATCTCCCCCTTAACCACTTAACCCCCGGACCATACTGCTGCCCAAAGACCAGAGCACTTTTTGCAATTCGGCACTGCGTCGCTTTAACTGACAATTGCACGGTCGTGCGACATGGCTCCCAAACAAAATCGGCGTCCTTTTTTCCCCACAGATAGAGCTTTCTTTTGTTTTTTATTTGATCACCTCTGCGGTTTTTAGTTTTTGCGCTATAAACAAAAATAGAGCGACAATTTCGAAAAAAAAATAATATTTTTTACTTTTTGCTATAATAAATATCCCCCAAAAACATATAAAAACCGTTTTTTTTCCCCTCAGTTTAGGCCGATACGTATTCTTCTACATATTTTTCGTAAAAAAAAATAAAAAATCGCAATAAGCGTTTATTGATTGGTTTGCGCAAAAGTTATAGCGTTTACAAAAATGTGTCAATAGTGAGAGAAGTCATAATGGTTGGGCAAAGTTAAGGTTTTATTACGGAAAATTGGAGATATTTGTAATAACACGTGACAAAGAAATTCTATCTTATCCCAAGAAAAAAAAGAATTGATTTTGCAAATTCAAATTCCAGCCAGGAAGTGTGGATAATTATTATATAGAAAGATAGAAGTACCAGGAAGTTCAACACTATTATCCAATGAGATTTCTGATAGCTGGAAATTTACATATGACTAAGGTTAACCATTTACCTCAAAAGCCATACAAAGACCCTGATAACTTTATAAGGCTTTAAAATAACATAAAAAAAATGCCATATGAACAAACCACACACAATCAACCAACTTAAAGTCATTTAGCCGGATTCTTAACCACTTAAGCCCCGGACCAAAATGCAGCTAAAAGATCAGGCCAGGTTTTGCTATTCGGCACTGCGTCGCTTTAACAGACAATTGCGCGGTCGTGCGACGTGGCTCCCAAACAAAATTTACGTCCTTTTTTTCCCACAAATAGAGCTTTCTTTTGGTGGTATTTGATCACCTCTGCGGTTTTTATTTTTTGCGCTATAAACAAAAATAGTGCAAAGTTTTGAAAACAATTCAATATTTTTTACTTTTTTTCTATAATAAATATCCCCCAAAAATATATAAAAAATAAAAAATTCCTCAGTTTAGGCCGATACGTATTCTTCTACATATTTTTGGTAAAACAAATCGCAATAAGCGTTTATTGGTTGGTTTGCACAAAATTTATAGCGTTTACAAAATAGGGGATAGTTTTATCGCATTTTTATGATTTTTTTTTTTTTTTTACTACTAATGGCGGCGATCAGCGATTTTTTTCGTGGCTGCGACATTATGGCGGACACATCGGACAATTTTGACACATTTTTGGGACCATTGTCATTTTCACAGCAAAAAATGCATTTAAATTGCATTGTTTATTGTGAAAATGACAGTTGCAGTTTGGGAGTTAACCACAAGGGGGCGCTGAAGGGGTTATGTTTCGCCTAGTGTGTGTTTACAACTGTAGGGGGGTGTGGCTGTAGGTCTGACGTCATCGATCGAGTCTCCCTATAAAAGGGATCACTCGATCGATGCAGCCGCCACAGTGAAGCACGGGGAAGCCGTGTTTACATACGGCTCTCCCCGTTCTTCAGCTCCGGGGAGCGATCGCGGGGGGGTGGCTATAAACGAATAGCCGCCCCCTCATCCCGGATCGCTCCCAGACGATTTCCGACTGCCGCATGTACCGGGGGGGGGGGGACCCCCGACGCACGTCTAGGCAGGGACGTACGGGTACACCCATCTGCCTGTACGTGCCATTCTGTGGACACATATGTACATGCGGCGGTCGTTAAGTGGTTAAAGCACTTACGCCGACGTATCTTCCGATACGCCGCGTAAGTGCTCGGATGCGCCGTCGTATCTCTGCGCTTGATTCTGCAAATAAGATACGCCTGAATTTTGGCTCCATCCGACCGACGTAAGTCTCCTACGCCTTCGTACCTTGGGCGCATATTTACGCTGGCCGCAAGGTGCGCTTCCATTGTTTTACGCGTCGAATATGTAAATGAGCGAGATACGCCGATTCACGAACGTACTTACGCCCGTCGCAGTAATCTACGCCATTTACGCAAGGCGTACGTCCGGCGTAAAGTTATTCCACATAAAGCAGGTGTAACCAGGACCAGGGAACAGCCGCCGTCGTTTACGTAAGTCGTACGTGAATGGGGCATTGAGCGGACGTTTCTTAGGGAGTATAGGCGACGTGATTCTGAGCATGCGCCGTTCGTTCGGCCCTTCATTTGCATGGGGTCACGCTTCATTTTAATAGATCACGCCCACTTCCTTCCTACTTTGAATTAGGCGGGCTTACGCCGGCCAATTTACGTTACGCCGGCGCAACGTTGGGAGCGAGTGCTTTGTGAATACTGTTCTTGCCTCTCTAAGTTACGCCGGCGTAGCGCATATGAGATGCGCTACGCCAGCACAACGATGCGCCGCTCTACCTGAATCCAGCCCTATATTTAATAACATGGTGCACAAAGACAACTGCAGTTCATCCTTACTGACCTCATTAATGTTTACGGAAATGTAATTGGTTGCAAATGTGAAAGGGTAACTCCACTTTCGTGGGGAAAAAAATAGCAAATAAAGAGAAAATAATATAGCGCATATAATTGCGACACTAATCATATAGGGCCAGATCCACAAAGAAGTTACGCTGGCGTATCTATTGATACGCCGCGTAACTTCTACTTTGCTCCGGCGTATCTTTGTTTTGTATCCACAAAACAAGATACGCCTGAAGCTGGGCTAGATCCGACTGGCATACGTCTTAGTACGCCGTCGGATCTAAGGTGCATATTTACGATGGCCGCTAGGTGGCGTTTCCGTCGATTTCCGCATTGAGTATGCAAATTAGCTAGATATGGCGATCCACGAACGTACGTCCGGCCGGCGCCTTTTTTTACGTCGTTTCCGTAAGGCTTTTTTCGGCGTATAGTTACCCCTGCTATATGAGGCGTATCCTATGTTAAGTATGGACGTCGTTCCCGCGTCTAATTTTGAAAATTTTACGTCGTTTGCGTAAGTCGTTCGCGAATAGGTCTTTGCGTAGAAAGACGTTCACGTCGTAAGCATTGGCTTGTTGCGGGTTAATTTCAAACATGTGCACTAGGATACCCCCACGGACGGCGCATGCGTCGTTAAAAAAAAAAAGTCATTTACGTCGGGTCAAGACGTATTACCATAAAACACGCCCCCATCTCATCCATTTGAATTGCGCGCCCTTACGCCGACACAGTTACACTACGCCGCCGTAACTTACGGCGCAAATTCTTTGAGAATACGGGAAATACGCTGTAAGTTACGGCGGCGTAGTGTATCTGAGATACACTACGCCGGTCGTAAAGAAGCGCCGCGCTTCGTGAGTCTGGCCCATTGTATTTAAATATTATTAAAAATGACCTTTCCTTTTCAATCTGCAGCCGCTGTAATTTTCTGAAAATTCAATGCTATATGGCTACCTGGAGTTTTCTGTACGCAGAATGAGCTAGATTCACAAACACTTTACGTCGGCGTATAAATTGATACGCCGCGTAAGTTGAAAGATGCGCCGTCGTATCTATGCGCGCTATTCAGGGAACTAGATACGCCTGAATTTCTGCTTCATCCGACCAGCGTAAGTCTTAGTACGCCGTCGTATCTTAGGGTGCATATTTACGCTGGCCGCTAGGGGCGCTTTTGTAGATATACGCGTAAAATATGTAAATGAGCTATATACGCCGATTCACGAACGTATTTGCGCCCGCTACGCCGTTTACGTAAGACTTACGTCCGTCGTAAAGTTACCCCTGCTATATGAGGCGCAGCCAATGTTAAAGTATGGACGTCGGAACAGCCGGTGAATTTTACGTCGTTTACCTAAGTCGTACGTGAATGGGGCTGGGCGTAGGTTACGTTCACGTCGTAGGCATTGAGCCGTCGTATCTTAGGGAGTATATGCGACGTGATTCTGAGCATGCGCGCGCATGCCCCGAGTGCTAGGAGGAAGTGATGTCTCTTTAGAACAGCGTTCCCCAACCTTTTTTGCATGGGGGAATGATCTTGTGGAAGGGGGGAGGAATGTAGTCTCTGGGTTGACAGGGAATTCAGTGGCGGGTGATTTGTCGGGTGAATGGCTGATGTCGGCACTTAAATCATCCTGACACCATGCTTGATATGGTGTCAGGATGATCAAATCCAATTATTTCTATTCCTACATTGTAATATATAAAATAAAATAGTTCAACTCACCATAATGCCGAATCAGTGGGAATCCTAAGCTTGTCACTCGCCACCAGATACAGTTTGTCGCTTGCCGCCCGTAACCTTCCACCAGATGCTGTGTGCCACTTGCCACCCAAAGCCTGCCACTAGATGCAGTGTCACTTGCCAGCCAATAGTGAGGATGTATATTGAGGGGTGCAGGGTTCTGTAAAGGGGTGCAGGATACTATGGGTTGAGGGCCAAGGTTCTGTGGAGGGGTGCAGGGTACTATGGGTTGGGGGGCAAGGTTCTGTGGAGGGGTGCAGGGTACTATGGGTTGGGGTGCAGGGTTCTGTGGAGGGGTGCAGGGTACTATGGGTTGGGGCAGGGTTCTGTGGAGGGTATTATGGGTTGGAGGCAGGGTTCTGTGGAGGGGTGGAGGGTACTATGGGTTGGGGTGCAGGGTACTATGGGTTGGGGACAGGGGTGCAGGGTACTATGGGTTGGGGTGCAGGGTTCTGTGGAGGGGTGCAGGGTAATATGGGCCGCGGCAGGGTTCTGTGGAGGGTACTATGGGTTGGAGGTAGGGTTCTGAGGAGGGGTGCAGGGTACTATGGGTTGGGGTGCAGGGTTATGTGGAGGGGTGCAGGGTACTATGGGTTGGGGTGCAGGGTTCTGTGGAGGGGTGCAGGGTACTACAGGTTGGGGTGCAGGGTTCTGTGGAGGGGTGCAGGGTACTATGGGTTGGGGGCAGGGTTCTGTGGAGGGGTGCATGGTACTACGGGTTTGGGGCAGGGTTCTGTGGAGGGGTGCAGGGTACTATGCTTTGGGTGCAGGGTTCTGTGGAGGGGTGTAGGATACTACGGGTTGGGGGCAGGGTTCTGTGGAGGGGTGCAGGGTACTATGGGTTGGGGGCAGGGTTCTGTGGAGGGGTGCATGGTACTACGGGTTTGGGGCAGGGTTCTGTGGAGGGGTGCAGGGTACTATGCTTTGGGTGCAGGGTTCTGTGGAGGGGTGCAGGGTACTATGGGTTGGGGGCAGAGTTCTGTGGAGGGGTGCAGGGTTCTACGGGTTGGGGGCAGGGTTCTGTGGAGGGGTGCAGGATACTATGGGTTGGGGTGCAGGGTACTACGGGTTGGGGTGCAGGGTTCTGTGGAGGGGTGCAGGGTACTATGGGTTGGGGGCAGGGTACTACGGGTTGGGTGCAGGGTTCTGTGGAGGGGTGCAGGATACTATGGGTTGGGGTGCAGGGTACTATGGGTTGGGGGCAGGGTTCTGTGGAGGGTACTATGGGTTGGGGTGCAGGGTTCTGTGGAGGGGTTCAGGGTACTATGGGTTGGGGTGCAGGGTTCTGTGGAGGAGTGCAGGGTAATATGGGCCGCGGCAGGGTTCTGTGGAGGGGTGCAGGGTACTATGGGTTGGGGTGCAAGGTTCTGTGGAGGGGTTCAGGGTACTATGGGTTGGGGTGCAGGGTTCTGTGGAGGGGTGGAGGGTACTATGGGTTGGGGTGCAGGGTTCTATGGGTTGGGGGCAGGGTTCTGTGGAGGGGTGGAGGGTACTACGGGTTGGGGGCAGGGTACTATGGGTTGGGGTGGAGGGTTCTATGGGTTGGGGGCAGGGTTCTGTGGAGGGGTGGAGGGTACTACGGGTTGGGGGCAGGGTACTATGGGTTGGGGTGGAGGGTTCTATGGGTTGGGGTGCAGGGTTCTGTGGAGGGTACTATGGGTTGGGGTGCAGGGTTCTGTGGAGGGTACTATGGGTTGGGGTGCAGGGTTATGTGGAGGGTACTATGGGTTGGGGTGCAGGGTTATGTGGAGGGTACTATGGGTTGGGGTGCAGGGTTCTGTGGAGGGGTGCAGGGTACTATGGGTTGGGGTGCAGGGTTATGTGGAGGGTACTATGGGTTGGGGTGCAGGGTACTATGGGTTGGGGTGCAGGGTACTATGGGTTGGGGTGCAGGGTACTATGGGTGGGGTGCAGAGTACCATGGGTTGGGGTGCAGGGTACTATGGGTTGGGGTGCAGGGTACTATGGGTTGGGGTGCAGGGTACTATGGGTTGGGGTGCAGGGTTCTGTGGAGGGGTGCAGGGTACTATGGGTTGGGGTGCAGGGCACTATGGGTTGGGGTGCAGGGTACTATGGGTTGGGGTGCAGAGTACTATGGGTTGGGGTGCAGGGTACTATGGGTTGGGGTGCAGGGTACTATGGGTTGGGGTGCAGGGTACTATGGGTTGGGGTGCAGAGTACTATGGGTTGGGGTGCAGAGTACTATGGGTTGGGGTGCAGGGTACTATGGGTTGGGGTGCAGAGTACTATGGGTTGGGGTGCAGAGTACTATGGGTTGGGGTGCAGAGTACTATGGGTTGGGGTGCAGGGTACTATGGGTTGGGGTGCAGGGTACTATGGGTTGGGGTGCAGAGTACTATGGGTTGGGGTGCAGGGTACTATGGGTTGGGGTGCAGGGTACTATGGGTTGGGGTGCAGGGTACTATGGGTTGGGGTGCAGAGTACTATGGGTTGGGGTGCAGGGTACTATGGGTTGGGGTGCAGGGTACTATGGGTTGGGGTGCAGGGTACTATGGGTTGGGGTGCAGAGTACTATGGGTTGGGGTGCAGAGTACTATGGGTTGGGGTGCAGAGTACTATGGGTTGGGGTGCAGGGTACTATGGGTTGGGGTGCAGGGTACTATGGGTTGGGGTGCAGAGTACTATGGGTTGGGGTGCAGAGTACTATGGGTTGGGGTGCAGGGTACTATGGGTTGGGGTGCAGGGTACTATGGGTTGGGGTGCAGAGTACTATGGGTTGGGGTGCAGAGTACTATGGGTTGGGGTGCAGGGTACTATGGGTTGGGGTGCAGGGTTCTGTGGAGGGGTGCAGGGTACTATGGGTTGGGGTGCAGAGTACTATGGGTTGGGGTGCAGAGTACTATGGGTTGGGGTGCAGAGTACTATGGGTTGGGGTGCAGGGTACTATGGGTTGGGGTGCAGGGTACTATGGGTTGGGGTGCAGAGTACTATGGGTTGGGGTGCAGAGTACTATGGGTTGGGGTGCAGGGTACTATGGGTTGGGGTGCAGGGTACTATGGGTTGGGGTGCAGAGTACTATGGGTTGGGGTGCAGGGCACTATGGGTTGGGGTGGAGGGTACTATGGGTTGGGGTGCAGGGTTCTGTAGAGTAGAGGGGTGGTAGCTGGGTGCAGGGTAGATGGGAGGTAGGTACAGGAAGGAGAGACCTCCCACACAGGGTTCAATGGAGGAGCAGAGGACAGTGTTAGAGGGGATCCTGGGCATTGCACAGCCTGTAACGGTCAGAAAGACCCGGATCAGAGCGAGGGGGGGGGAGGGGGAGAGCATCTGGAGGTGAACGAGCACCTCGGAGGGACCTGAGGACTGGGAAGCGGGGGAGGGACTCGGAGACACAGGCAGCGCTCCGCCCCCATTTCTGTCACGAGAGAGACGAGCAGTGACAGGACACAGGACACAGTCACAGCCTTGGTTACACTGCACGTCTAGCAGGGAGCCAGCACCGCAATCCCCAACCTACACCTCCATCCATTGTAAGACTAACTCACTGCCTGCCCCGCTCCTCCAATCAATTAGCATCTACAGCATTTTCTTCCTATCAGCAGAGCAGGGGGGCGGGAGGAGCTGTTGTGAAAAGACTCCTCCAATCCTGCTGACTGTGCAGCTCTCCCCGCCCCCTTGCTCTCTGCTGATAGGATGAAATCGTTGGTGGGGCGGGAGAGGGGAGAATCAGGAAGAGAGGAGACTGACATGGCCACACATAATTCTCAACGGCTGCATCGGCCGGCCGGGGTCATTCCATTCCGGAAGAATGTATTGTCCCGCAATGGATGGGACACGGGACAGAGCTCCACAATAAGGGACTGTCCCGGGCAATCTGGGACATGCTGGGACTTGTAGTTCATATGCAGAGATTCTTCCATAGAGGTCTATGAGGACATGCTGGGACTTGTAGTCCATAGAGGTCTATGGGGACATGCTGGGACTTGTAGTTCATAGATAATCCTCCATAGAGATCTATGAGGACGTGCTGGGACTTGTAGTTCATAGAGAATCCTCCATAGAGGTCTATGAGGACGTGCTGGGACTTGTAGTTCATAGAGATCTATGGGGACGTGCTGGGACTTGTAGTTCATAGAGAATCCTCCATAGAGATCTATGGGGACATGCTGGGACTTGTAGTTCATACGCAGAGATTCCTCCATAGAGATCTATGGGGACATGCTGGGACTTGTAGTTCATAGAGAATCCTCCATAGAGATCTATAAGGACATGCTGGGACTTGTAGTTCATAGAGAATCCTCCATAGAGGTCTATGAGGACTGCTGGGACTTGTAGTTCATAGAGAATCCTCCATAGAGGTCTATGGGGACATGCTGGAACTTGTAGTTCATAGAGATCTATGGGGACGTGCTGGGACTTGTAGTTCATAGAGAATCCTCCATAGAGATCTATGGGGACATGCTGGGACTTGTAGTTCATACGCAGAGATTCCTCCATAGAGATCTATGGGGACGTGCTGGGACTTGTAGTTCATAGAGAATCCTCCATAGAGATCTATAAGGACATGCTGGGACTTGTAGTTCATAGAGAATCCTCCATAGAGATCTATGAGGACGTGCTGGGACTTGTAGTTCATAGAGAATCCTCCATAGAGGTCTATGAGGACGTGCTGGGACTTGTAGTTCATAGAGATCTATGGGGACGTGCTGGGACTTGTAGTTCATAGAGAATCCTCCATAGAGATCTATGGGGACATGCTGGGACTTGTAGTTCATACGCAGAGATTCCTCCATAGAGATCTATGGGGACATGCTGGGACTTGTAGTTCATAGAGAATCCTCCATAGAGATCTATAAGGACATGCTGGGACTTGTAGTTCATAGAGAATCCTCCATAGAGGTCTATGGGGACATGCTGGAACTTGTAGTTCATAGAGATCTATGGGGACGTGCTGGGACTTGTAGTTCATAGAGAATCCTCCATAGAGATCTATGGGGACATGCTGGGACTTGTAGTTCATACGCAGAGATTCCTCCATAGAGATCTATGGGGACGTGCTGGGACTTGTAGTTCATAGAGAATCCTCCATAGAGATCTATGGGGACATGCTGGGACTTGTAGTTCATAGAGAATCCTCCATAGAGATCTATGAGGACGTGCTGGGACTTGTAGTTCATAGAGAATCCTCCATAGAGGTCTATGGGGACATGCTGGAACTTGTAGTTCATAGAGATCTATGGGGACGTGCTGGGACTTGTAGTTCATAGAGAATCCTCCATAGAGATCTATGGGGACATGCTGGGACTTGTAGTTCATACGCAGAGATTCCTCCATAGAGATCTATGGGGACGTGCTGGGACTTGTAGTTCATAGAGAATCCTCCATAGAGATCTATAAGGACATGCTGGGACTTGTAGTTCATAGAGAATCCTCCATAGAGATCTATGGGGACGTGCTGGGACTTGTAGTTCATAGAGAATCCTCCATAGAGGTCTATGGGGACATGCTGGGACTTGTAGTTCATACACTGAATCCTCCATAGAGATCTATGGGGACATGCTGGGACTTGTAGTTCATAGAGATTCCTCCATAGAGGTCTATGGGGACATGCTGGGACTTGTAGTTCATAGAGAATCCTCCATAGAGATCTATGGGGACATGTTGGGACTTGTAGTTCATACACAGAGAATTCTCTAATCTGCAATCTTCACAGGCAGAGATGGAATAATAACAGTGTTTAAAAATTAACATCACAAAAAGATACAATAAAAATAAAATACAAAAATATATAATAAAAAAATGAACATTACAAATAATAAAACATTTTTAAAATGATAAATAAAATGAAATAGATAAATAAAGAACTGTATAAAAGATTCTCCGAATATTTATTGCATCCAATAGGAAACATTTGCGTTTTATCAATCTGTAGAATTACAGTCCATAGGATTTCATTATCAGGAATAAATCACATCCATCCTGTGCACAGAGCCCAGAGGAGACATTTTGCAGCCGCTGTAAAGTGAAGTTGCTGTCATGTAGCTCACTCACTCATGATGATGTCATAGCATGTGTTGTCATAGCAACAGAACACCAGCAGTGCTGAATAAATAGAGCTCCTGCCGGAGAGTGTCAGTTGGTTTTTGCTCTCAGTAGAGACAGGAAGGTTCTGAAAAGAGCTCCCGGTATTTTCTCACTGAATTCCAAGACATTCAATTTCCAGATTGGTATTGATTGTTTATTGATAAACCTTCTATTGATAGCGATCAGCAAACGCTGATTTCCGTTTATTTCTTGTAGTAATTAACATTTCTTGTCAGTTACTAACCTTTACAAAAATGAGGAATCGGATCCTCGCCATGATTTTTACTCTGCTGTGCACATGGGCAGGAGTACGAGAGGTCACTGAACGCTCTCCAGAGATCTCCATGCCCCTCGAGGACGAGAACATCAATACACCGGTGCAGATAGTGGAGGAATTAGGCAAAGATATTGAACGTGACCCCCCAGAGATTCACATGCTAGAGGAGGAGACTGTGAAGTCAATAGGGGGGCCAGACATCCACATTCCGGTGGAGGAGTCCAAGATCGAGTCCACAGGGCAGCAAGTGGACGACTTGGACAGAGAAACAGAAAATGACCCCTCAGAAAGCCACATTCTGGTTGAGGGGTCTGAGATAAAGTCCACAGAGCAGCAAGTGGACGACTTGGACAGAGGGAGGGAAAATGACCCTCCAGAGATCCACGTGATAGAAGAGGAGACTGCGAAGACAACAGAGACGCATGGGGAAATTCCATGGGTTTTCAAAATATTATATCCATGGTTAGGAAAGAAAAAAGTCTCCCAAGAAGCCCCAGATACCCACATTCCGGTGGAGGAGTCCAAGATCGAGTCCACAGGGCAGCAAGTGGACGACTTGGACAGAGGGAGGGAAAATGACCCTCCAGAGATCTCCATGCCCCTCAAGGACGAGAACATCAATACACCGGTGCAGATAGTGGAGGAATTAGGCAAAGATATTGAACGTGACCCCCCAGAGATTCACATGTTAGAGGAGGAGACTGTGAACTCAATAGGGGGGCCAGACATCCACATTCCGGTGGAGGAGTCCAAGATCGAGTCCACAGGGCAGCAAGTGGACGACTTGGACAAAGAAACAGGAAATGACCCCTCAGAAAGCCACATTCTGGTTGAGGGGTCTGAGATAAAGTCCACAGAGCAGCAAGTGGACGACTTGGACATAGGAAGGGAAAATGACCCTCCAGAGATCCACGTGATAGAAGAGGAGACTGCGAAGACAACAGAGACGCATGGGGAAATTCCATGGGTTTTCAAACTATTATATCCATGGTTAGGAAAGAAAAAAGTCTCCCAAGAAGCCCCAGATACCCACATTCCGGTGGAGGAGTCCAAGATCGAGTCCACAGGGCAGCAAGTGGACGACTTGGACAGAGGGAGGGAAAATGACCCTCCAGAGATCTCCATGCCCCTCAAGGACGAGAACATCAATACACCGGTGCAGATAGTGGAGGAATTAGGCAAAGATATTGAACGTGACCCCCCAGAGATTCACATGTTAGAGGAGGAGACTGTGAACTCAATAGGGGGGCCAGACATCCACATTCCGGTGGAGGAGTCCAAGATCGAGTCCACAGGGCAGCAAGTGGACGACTTGGACAAAGAAACAGGAAATGACCCCTCAGAAAGCCACATTCTGGTTGAGGGGTCTGAGATAAAGTCCACAGAGCAGCAAGTGGACGACTTGGACAGAGGAAGGGAAAATGACCCTCCAGAGATCCACGTGATAGAAGAGGAGACTGCAAAGACAACGGAGACGCATGGGGAAATTCCATGGGTTTTCAAAATATTATATCCATGGTTAGGAAAGAAAAAAGTCTCCCAAGAAGCCCCAGATACCCACATTCCGGTGGAGGAGTCCAAGATCGAGTCCACGGAGCAGCAAGTGGACGACTTGGACAGAGGAAGGGAAAATGACCCTCCAGAGAGCCACGTGATAGAAGAGGAGACTGCAAAGACAACGGAGATGCATGGGGAAATTCCATGGGTTTTCAAAAGATTCTATCCATGGTTAGGAAAGAAAAAAGTCTCCCAAGAAGCCCCAGATACCCACATTCCGGTGAAGCCGTTACCCATCAAATCAACAAAGCAGGAAGTGGACGATTTAGTAAAAGAAACGGCTAACGGGCCACCAGAATCCTCCAGCTGGTTTTCATTACTGGCCACCAGTGCATACTGGTGTCAGATAACACTCCATTTAAGTATCATCATTCTGAAATACATCCTGCGGGAAAATGACCTGGCCAGCATATTAGGACAATATGTGATTTTCCTAGATCTGATTGAAGTCATATATAAAGGGCTGGCCAACTTCAACTTTGTTTGGTCAGAGCACAGAGGCCCATTCTTTCTTCCAAGCACTGGTGAAGAATATTGTTGGTCAGAACACTATGAGGGATTTATTCTATTGACGCAGATGATGCTCGTACTGGTGCTGGAGGAGCTTATAGCACTGCTGGTGCTGCTCATATTATTGTTCAACATGACCCCACCAACGAGTGGTGACAGCAGCCCAGCAACAAGTAGTGATAGCACTATATCAAGTGATGGCTATACCCCACCGACAATGGCGGAAATCAGTAAAGAATTCATGAATAACATCGTCCGTCAAGTGCACGCAAGTGCTGGTCCCATCAAACCTCTGATTTCCCAAGAAAGAATACATAGACAGTATCCACCACTCAAGCCGACAATTCTGCCATCAAGTGCTGAGGGTAGCATAGAAGATTACACAGAGACTCCGACAATCCTGCCATCAAGTGCTAAGGGTAGCATAGAAGATTACACAGAGACTCCGCCACTCAAGCCGACAATCCTGCCATCAAGTGCTAAGAGTGGCATAGAAGATTACACAGAGACTCCACCACTCAAGCCTAAAAGGCAGAGCTACGTCACCTGCCAGTGTCCAAGTGAAAATAATACCCCAATGAGTGATAACATCATTTTATCATCAAGTGCTTCACCCCAGATAAATAAACGCAGGAAAAAAAGCACACTCAAGTGTCTCAATTCAATTTGGCGTCTTTTTAAACGACGAAAGACTCGTGACATCACCACGCCGAGTGATAACATCACCCCACAGAGTGATAACATCACCCTTCCTAGACCCATCGTCACACCTCCAAGGAGTCCAAAATCTGTTTATGTACAGGATACGCCACCCAGCCCAGTGAGTAAGGACATGATCCTGCCATCAGGTGTTAGGGTTGGCATTGATGCTTACACACAGAACCTGAAAAAGCGCACCCCATCAACGAGTGATTACATCACCTCATCAATGAGTGATCACATCATCCCATCAATGAGTGATCACATCATCCCATCAACGAGTGATCACATCTCCTCATCGAGTGACCACATCACCCCATCAACGAGTGATCACATCACCCCATCAACGAGTGATCACATCACCCCATCAACGAGTGATCACATCACCTCATCATCCAGTGATCACATCACCTCATCATCCAGTGATCACAACTCCTCATCATCCAGTGATCACATCACCCCATCAATGAGTGATCACATCACCCCATCAATGAGTGATCACATCACCCCATCAATGAGTGATCACATCACCCCATCGATGAGTGATCACATCTCCTCATCATCCAGTGATTACATCTCCTCATCATCCAGTGATTACATCTCCTCATCATCCAGTGATCACAGCTCCTCATCATCCAGTGATTACATCACCTCATCAACGAGTGATCACATCACCTCATCAACGAGTGATCACATCATCCCATCAACGAGTGATCACATCATCCCATCAACGAGTGATCACATCATCCCATCAACGAGTGATCACATCTCCTCATCGAGTGATCACATCACCTCATCATCCAGTGATCACATCATCCCATCAACGAGTGATCCCATCCCATCAACGAGTGATCACATCACACCACCAGTGACTGATAGCATCACTCCACCATCAAGTGCTTCACCCCAGATGAAACTCAGAAGAAACAACTTGCACAGGCTCCTCAAGTCCCTTTGGCGTTGACGATGGGGCATGGCACTCAAGATCGACTTCTCATGAACGGGATCGGCTATAGATGTTCCTGCTAAACCATTCAAATTTCAATCCATCTATGGTCAGCTTTAGGGTCCATTCACGGCAGGTGCAGTGGGACTGCATTGGGCGGCTGGTCCAACTCAGTCCCACCACACCCCCACCACAGAGACAAGACAAATGTCTATCAATGGTGAACATCTCTTTGGCCCCTCTAACCCAAACCCTTAGGCCCCGTACACACGGTTGGTTTGGTCCGATGAGAATGAACCGACCGTGTGTATAGGCTATCGGTCTGGTTTCCTTCGGTCCAAAATTTCTAAACATGCTTCAAAACCGAACCGATGGACCGCTTCCCCATCGGACCAAACCGATGGTTAGTACAGAAAAGCATCGGTTCAAAACCCGCGCATGCTCAGAATCAAGTCGACGCATGCTTGGAAGCATTGAACTTCGTTTTATTCAGCACGTCGTGTGTTTGACGTCACCGCGTTCTGACCCGATCGGATTTTGGACTGATGGTGTGTACACAATTCAGGCCGTACGGCCACTTCAGAGGTGAACCGATGAAAACGGTCCGACGGGCCGGTCTCATCGGTTTGGTCCGACCTTGTGTACAAGGCCTTAGACAACTTCACAAAGCATGTCAGTGGTGGTAAGATTTCTCATTCCCCTCCCCTACAGGAAAAGCCTGGACCTCAAGCTGTCACAAGCCACGAGCCTCTAATCCCCCAACCTTGTAGACAGGTACTATTGAACACCTTGCGGGGACCCCCCCACTCTTCAAAATGGGGGAACATCTGTTGACCTTTTCAGACACTTCTGCAGTGCAGAACTCTAGCTTGTTGCCCCTGGACACCACATCTCTTACCCCAGTGTCCGAGATGCTTGCTGACCAGGTGTCCACAAAGGCCAACAGATGTTTGGAAAGTAGAAGCGTCCCTTCAAGATGTTCTGTAGGACCTGTCTACAGGGTTGGGGGATGGGGGAATAGAGGCACAAGGCTTATGATAGCTTGAGGTCCAAGCTTTTTTTGCTTGGGAGGGGAAATGAGAACTCTTACCACCACTGATGTACTTTGTGAAGGTGTCTAAAGCCGCGTACACACGATCAGTCCATCCGATAAGAACGGTCTGATGGACCATTTTCATCGGTTAACCGATGAAGCTGACTGATGGTCCGTCGCGCCTACACACCATCGGTTAAAAAAAACGATCGTGTCAGAATGCAGTGACGTAAAACACAACGACGTGCTGAAAAAAACGAAGTTCAATGTTTTCAAGCATGCGTCGACTTGATTCTGTGCATGCGTGGATTTTTAACCGATGGTCGTGCCCACTAACGATCGGTTTTGACCTCTCGGTTAGGAATCCATCGGTTAAATTTAAAGCAAGTTGGCTTTTTTTTAACCGATGGTTAACCACTTGAGATCCGCGCTATGGTCGAAAGACGTCCACAGCGCGGCTCTCAAGTGCCGGGTGGACGTCCATAGACGTCCTGCTGTTGTTGTTCCCTGTGCGTGTTGCTGGGGGCGCGCAGCGGGGAAACAACGTGCCCGGCGCATCGCTCGGGAGCCGATGCGAGTGCCTGGCGGCCGCGATGTCCGCCAGGCACTCGCGATCGTCGGGAACACAGCCGGTAACACAGCAGGACGTGGAGCTCTGTGTGTAAACACAGAGCTCCACGTGCTGCCAGGGAGAGAGGAGACCGATGCTGTGTCTCTTTACATAGGGACACAGCATCAGTCACCTCCCCCAGTCACCCCCCTCCCCCCACACAGTAAGAACACTATGAGGGAATACATTTAACCCCTTCCTCACCCCCTAGTGTTAACCCCTTCACTGCCAGTCACATTTATACAGTAATTAGTGCATTTTTATAGCACTGATCGCTGTATAAATGTGAATGGTCCCAAAATTGTGTCTAAAGTGTCCGTTACGTCCGTCGCAATATCGCAGCCCTGACAAAAAAATCGCAAATCGCCGCCATTACTAGTAAAAAAAAAAAAACATAAATCTATCCCCCATTTCGTAGGCACTATAACTTTTGCGCAAACCAGTCGCTTATTGCGATTTTTTTTTTTTTTTTACAAAAATACGTCGAAAAATACGTATCGGCCTTAACTGAGAAAAAAAATAGTTTTTCTTAAAAAAAATTGGGATATTTATTATAGCAAAAAGTAAAAAAATATATATATATTTTTTTAAATTGTCGCTCTTTTTTTGTTTATAGCGCAAAAAATAAAAACCGCAGATCGGTTTGGACCGATGAAAACGGTCCATCAGACCGTTGTCCTCTGTTTAATCTATCGTGTGTACGAGGCCTAAGAGTTAGGGTTAGAGGCACCAAAGAGACTTTCACCAATCAATAGGTTTGTGCTGGGAAGGGGATATGGATGGGGGGTTGGAAGGGTTATGCTAGGAGAGGGGGGGGGGGTTTGTAATGGGATGGGATGGGAATGTGCAAAAAAGGCAATGCGCTCAGATGCACCTTCTGGTGTGAATGAGCCCTCAGACTGGTGTGCCCCAAGATTGTTTGTGATTGGGGTGCCTTGGCTAAAAAACACTGATATACAGGGTGGGCCATTTATATGGATACACCTTAATAAAATGGGAATGGTTGTGATATTAACTTCCTGTTTGTGGCACATTAGTATATGTAAGGGGGGGATGTGTAATAAAACAGTGCAGGGTAAAACAACATGTTACAATATATTACACTAAGTCCATGAGTGATCATAGAAAAGGAATAAATCAAAAATGGATGCATCAAAAAAAATTATATAAGGCCTCGTACACACGGACAGACTGTCCGATGAAAACGGTCCGCCAGACCGTTTTCATTGGACATGTCTGCTGCCGGATTTTGGTCTGATGTGTGTACAAACCATCAAACCAAATTTAGGGGGACAGTGGGGTGGACGGAGGGATAGAAGGACAGTGGGGTGGGCGGAGGGACAGTGGGGTGGACGGAGGGATAGAAGGACAGTGGGGTGGACAGAGGGATAGAAGGACGGTGGGGTGGACGGAGGGACAGTGGGGTGGACGGAGGGACAGTGGGGTGGACGGAGGGACAGTGGGGTGGATAGAGGGACAGTGGGGTGGATAGAGGGACAGTGGGGTGGACAGAGGGACAGTGGGGTGGACAGAGGGACAGGGGGACAGTGGGATGGATGGAGGGACAGTGGGTGGATAGAGAGACAGAGGGATAAAGGGACAGTGGGGTGGAGGGAGGGACAGTGGGGTGGACAGAGGGACAGTGGGGTGGACGGAGGGACAGTGGGGTGGACGGAGGGACAGTGGGGTGGACGGAGGGACAGTGGGGTGGACGGAGGGACAGTGGGGTGGACGGAGGGACAGTGGGGTGGATGTAGGGATAGAAGGACAGTGGGGTGGACAGAGGGACAGTGGGGTGGACGGAGGGACAGTGGGGTGGACGGAGGGACAGTGGGGTGGACAGAGGGACAGTGGGGTGGACGGAGGGACAGTGGGGTGGACAGAGGGACAGTGGGGTGGACAGAGGGACAGTGGGGTGGACAGAGGGACAGTGGGGTGGACGGAGGGATAGAAGGACAGTGGGGTGGATAGAGGGACAGTGGGGTGGATAGAGGGACAGTGGGGTGGACGGAGGGACAGTGGGGTGGACGGAGGGACAGTGGGGTGGATGTAGGGATAGAAGGACAGTGGGGTGGACAGAGGGACAGTGGGGTGGACGGAGGGACAGTGGGGTGGACGGAGGGACAGTGGGGTGGACAGAGGGACCGTGGGGTGGACGGAGGGACAGTGGGGTGGACGGAGGGACAGTGGGGTGGATGTAGGGATAGAAGGACAGTGGGGTGGACAGAGGGACAGTGGGGTGGACAGAGCGACAGTGGGGTGGACAGAGCGACAGTGGGGTGGACGGAGGGACAGTGGGGTGGACGGAGGGACAGTGGGGTGGATGTAAGGATAGAAGGACAGTGGGGTGGACAGAGGGACAGTGGGGTGGACAGAGGGACAGTGGGGTGGACAGAGGGACAGTGGGGTGGACAGAGGGACAGTGGGGTGGACAGAGGGACCGTGGGGTGGACGGAGGGATAGAAGGACAGTGGGGTGGATAGAGGGACAGTGGGGTGGACGGAGGGACAGTGGGGTGGATGTAGGGATAGAAGGACAGTGGGGTGGACAGTGGGGTGGATGGAGGGACAGTGGGGTGGACGGAGGGACAGTGGGGTGGACGGAGGGACAGTGGGGTGGACGGAGGGATGGAAGGACAGTGGGGTGGACAGAGGGACAGAGGGACAGTGGGGTGGACGGAGGGACAGTGGGGTGGACGGAGGGACAGTGGGGTGGACAGAGGGACAGTGGGGTGGACAGAGGGACAGTGGGGTGGACAGAGGGACCGTGGGGTGGACGGAGGGATAGAAGGACAGTGGGGTGGATAGAGGGACAGTGGGGTGGACGGAGGGACAGTGGGGTGGACGGAGGGACAGTGGGGTGGATGTAGGGATAGAAGGACAGTGGGGTGGACAGAGGGACAGTGGGGTGGATGGAGGGACAGTGGGGTGGACGGAGGGACAGTGGGGTGGACGGAGGGATAGAAGGACAGTGGGGTGGACAGAGGGACAGTGGGGTGGACGGAGGGACAGTGGGGTGGACAGAGGGACAGTGGGGTGGATGTAGGGATAGAAGGACAGTGGGGTGGACAGAGGGACAGTGGGGTGGACGGAGGGACAGTGGGGTGGATGTAGGGATAGAAGGATAGTGGGGTGGACAGAGGGACAGTGGGGTGGACAGAGGGACAGTGGGGTGGATGTAGGGATAGAAGGACAGTGGGGTGGACAGAGGGACAGTGGGGTGGACGGAGGGACAGTGGGGTGGACGGAGGGACAATGGGGTGGATGTAGGGATAGAAGGACAGTGGGATGGACAGAGGGACAGTGGGGTGGACAGAGGGACAGTGGGGTGGACGGAGGGACAGTGGGGTGGATGTAGGGATAGAAGGACAGTGGGGTGGACGGAGGGACAGTGGGGTGGACGGAGGGACAGTGGGGTGGATGTAGGGATAGAAGGACAGTGGGGTGGACAGAGGGACAGTGGGGTGGACGGAGGGATAGAAGGACAGTGGGGTGGACAGAGGGATAGAAGGACAGTGGGGTGGACAGAGGGACAGTGGGGTGGACGGAGGGACAGTGGGGTGGACGGAGGGATAGAAGGACAGTGGGGTGGACAGAGGGACAGTGGGGTGGATGTAGGGATAGAAGGACAGTGGGGTGGACAGAGGGACAGTGGGGTGGACAGAGGGACAGTGGGTTGGATAGAGGGACCGTGGGGTGGACGAAGGGACAGTGGGGTGGACGGAGGGATAGAAGGACAGTGGGGTGGACGGAGGGACAGTGGGGTGGACAGAGGGGCAGTGGGGTGGATAGAGGGACAGTGGGGTGGATAGAGGGACAGTGGGGTGGATGGGGGAACAGTGGGTTGGATGGAGGGACAGGGGGACAGTGGGATGGATGGAGGGACAGTGGGGTGGACGGAGGGACAGTGGGGTGGATGTAGGGATAGAAGGACAGTGGGGTGGACAGAGGGACAGTGGGGTGGACGGAGGGATAGAAGGACAGTGGGGTGGACAGAGGGACAGAAGGACAGTGGGGTGGACAGAGGGACAGTGGGGTGGACGGAGGGACAGTGGGGTGGACGGAGGGATAGAAGGACAGTGGGGTGGACAGAGGGACAGTGGGGTGGATGTAGGGATAGAAGGACAGTGGGGTGGACAGAGGGACAGTGGGGTGGACAGAGGGACAGTGGGTTGGATAGAGGGACCGTGGGGTGGACGAAGGGACAGTGGGGTGGATGGGGGAACAGTGGGTTGGATGGAGGGACAGGGGGACAGTGGGATGGATGGAGGGACAGTGGGTGGATAGAGAGACAGAGGGATAAAGGGACAGTGGGGTGGATGGAGGGATAGAGGAACAGTGGGATGGATGAAGGGATAGAGGGATAGAGGAACAGTGGGATGGATGAAGGGATAGAGGGATAGAGCGACAGTGGGGTGGATGGAGGGATAGAGGGACAGTGGGGTGGACGGAGGGACAGTGGGGTGGACGGAGGGATAGAAGGACAGTGGGGTGGACAGAGGGACAGTGGGGTGGACGGAGGGACAGTGGGGTGGACAGAGGGACAGTGGGGTGGATGTAGGGATAGAAGGACAGTGGGGTGGACAGAGGGACAGTGGGGTGGACGGAGGGACAGTGGGGTGGATGTAGGGATAGAAGGATAGTGGGGTGGACAGAGGGACAGTGGGGTGGACAGAGGGACAGTGGGGTGGATGTAGGGATAGAAGGACAGTGGGGTGGACAGAGGGACAGTGGGGTGGACGGAGGGACAGTGGGGTGGACGGAGGGACAATGGGGTGGATGTAGGGATAGAAGGACAGTGGGATGGACAGAGGGACAGTGGGGTGGACAGAGGGACAGTGGGGTGGACGGAGGGACAGTGGGGTGGATGTAGGGATAGAAGGACAGTGGGGTGGACGGAGGGACAGTGGGGTGGACGGAGGGACAGTGGGGTGGATGTAGGGATAGAAGGACAGTGGGGTGGACAGAGGGACAGTGGGGTGGACGGAGGGATAGAAGGACAGTGGGGTGGACAGAGGGATAGAAGGACAGTGGGGTGGACAGAGGGACAGTGGGGTGGACGGAGGGACAGTGGGGTGGACGGAGGGATAGAAGGACAGTGGGGTGGACAGAGGGACAGTGGGGTGGATGTAGGGATAGAAGGACAGTGGGGTGGACAGAGGGACAGTGGGGTGGACAGAGGGACAGTGGGTTGGATAGAGGGACCGTGGGGTGGACGAAGGGACAGTGGGGTGGACGGAGGGATAGAAGGACAGTGGGGTGGACGGAGGGACAGTGGGGTGGACAGAGGGGCAGTGGGGTGGATAGAGGGACAGTGGGGTGGATAGAGGGACAGTGGGGTGGATGGGGGAACAGTGGGTTGGATGGAGGGACAGGGGGACAGTGGGATGGATGGAGGGACAGTGGGGTGGACGGAGGGACAGTGGGGTGGATGTAGGGATAGAAGGACAGTGGGGTGGACAGAGGGACAGTGGGGTGGACGGAGGGATAGAAGGACAGTGGGGTGGACAGAGGGATAGAAGGACAGTGGGGTGGACAGAGGGACAGTGGGGTGGACGGAGGGACAGTGGGGTGGACGGAGGGATAGAAGGACAGTGGGGTGGACAGAGGGACAGTGGGGTGGATGTAGGGATAGAAGGACAGTGGGGTGGACAGAGGGACAGTGGGGTGGACAGAGGGACAGTGGGTTGGATAGAGGGACAGTGGGGTGGACGAAGGGACAGTGGGGTGGATGGGGGAACAGTGGGTTGGATGGAGGGACAGGGGGACAGTGGGATGGATGGAGGGACAGTGGGTGGATAGAGAGACAGAGGGATAAAGGGACAGTGGGGTGGATGGAGGGATAGAGGAACAGTGGGATGGATGAAGGGATAGAGGGATAGAGGAACAGTGGGATGGATGAAGGGATAGAGGGATAGAGCGACAGTGGGGTGGATGGAGGGATAGAGGGACAGTGGGGTGGATGGAGGGATAGAGGGACAGTGGGGTGGATGGAGGGACAGGGGGATAGTGGGGTCGAAGGAGGGATAGAGGTCCCGGATGGCAACCCCCCTTTTTTTGTAATTTATTTTTATAAAAAAAAAAAAATTGTGTGTGTGTATATATATATATATATATATATTATTAAAGGGCCCAGAGGTCCCCAGGGCCCCGGATGGCTACCCCCCTTTTTTATATATATATAAATTCTCAATTCGCGGCAGCACCCCCCCCCCCCCGCTCCTCAATTTCAGGCTGCAGCACCCCCCCCCCCCATGCCTGAAGCTGTGTAAGGGGCCCCATAATTCCTGACCTGCACCTTACCGTTTAAGACTGTTAAGAAGAGATTGGATGCTCAGTGAAAATGAATTGTACTTCCACTATAAGAGCATTGGAATAAAATCATATAAAATCACATAAAAGTACAGTCACTTACCATATACATTAAGCCGGACCTGTTCGGACGACGTTACGCCGCCAAGCCTGATAGTAAGTGTGTAAGATGTATTATCTGAGCTGATCAGCTGATCGATTCTGAGCGTCCCATTTTCATACAGTTCGCATTCGTTTCCAGCGCAGCGACCGAGGTATACTGGATTTCCACCAGGCAAAAGATCTGCGATTATAGTAGGAACACCGTCTATAGTCCAGGATTTCTGATGCTGTGGAGTGATGCTTATCCCCGTTGCATAGAGGTATCCGGATCCACCAATAGGGGCGCTAATCTGGGCAAATGATGTAAGCAGACCTGGGAAATCAAAACGCAAAGTCATGATTAAGGCTTCTCTAGGCTTTTGGAGTGAGTCACGCCTCTATTCTGATTGATGGCTTTATACTGAGTTAGGCCTCGTACACACGATAGATTAACCAGAGGACAACGGTCTAACTCTAAATACACAGTGGGCTGGATTCAGGTACCTTTGCGCTTTTTTTTGCGGAGGCGCAGGGCAACGTTTTTGCCCTGCGCCCCCGCAAATTTACTGCGCTACCCGCGATTCACGGAGCAGTAGCTCCGTAAATTGCGTGTGCGCTCTTTAAAATTGCCCGGCGTAAGCGCGCGCAATTTAAATGATCCCGTAGGGGGCGGGAATCATTTAAATTAGGCGCGTTCCCGCGGCGATCGTAGAGCGCATGCTCCGTCGGGAAACTTTCCCGACGTGCATTGCGGTAAATGACGTCGCAAGGACGTCATTTGCTTCAAAGTGAACGTGAATGGCGTCCAGCGCCAATCACGATTCACTTACGCAAACTACGTAAAATTCAAATTTCGCGACGCGGGAACGACGGGTATATGTAACATTGGCTGCCCCTGCTAATAGCAGGGGCAGCCTTACGCGAAAGACGCCGTACGGAAACGACGTAAACTGCGTACGCAGGGCTCGCACAACGTTGTGAATCGGCGTTAGTATGCAATTTGCATACTATACGCTGAGCACAACGGGAACGCCACCTAGCGGCCTGCGTAAGAATGCAGCCTAAGATATGACGGCATAAGAGCCTTATGCCAGGCATATCTTAGGCTGCAGTCGGTGTATCGAGGTTCCTGAATCAGGAGCATTCGATACGCCGGCGCAAGTAAGCAATTGCGCTGCGTAACTATGGTTACGCAGACGCAATTGCTTTTTGAATCTACCCCACTGTCTGTAAGCTGCCCAGGCTCTGAGGAAGCAATCCCAAACAATAACATTCCCACCATGCTTCACAGTTGTTAGGAGGTTCTCCTTCTGAAATGATGCCTTCCGGTTTTGCCTAAATGCTTACAAAGAAGTCTATCTTTGGTCAAAATTTTACTTAACCACTTCCGGACCGCCGCATGTACATATACGTCGGCAGAATGGCACGGACAGGCACATCAACGTACCTGTACGTGCCTGACTAGACGTGGGTCGGGGGTCCGATCTGACCCCCCCCCCCGGTACATGCGGCGGTTCCGTAGGCTTTAGGAGCGATCCGGGATGAGGGGCCGGCTATTCGTTTTCAGCCACCCCCTCGCGATCGCCCCCAGCTCCCACGATATATAAAGCCGTGACTGCAGTGCTGTAGGAGGTGATTTCACCACCACAGTTCAAAAAAGAGCATATATGCCGAAGCATGGGGGCATATGGGGCGGAGGAGCGATTTTGCTCCTAATGCCACGTACATACGGTTGACATTCCTACGGAGGCTTTCCCGTGGAAAAGTCTGACCATGTGTACACGGCATAGAAAATTCCGACCGTGTGTACGCGACATAGAAAAGTCCGAACGTGTGTACGCGGCATAACTTTTTTGCGGGAGGATGCCCCCATGCTTCGGCACATATATATATTTTAGGCACAAGTTGCGTTAAAAAATGTTTTATTTTTTACTATGTTTTTTTATTGGTATTTGCTTTGCAGGTATGGTATGATCTTACTGTTATACTGTAATGTTACTTTGTTTTAATGTTAACCATCATTTGCTTAGCAGGTACACCATTCAGTTGCAGCACGGATTTATTTAGCGTGATAGCAACAGCGTTTGCTCCCACGATATATAAAGCCGCGACTCCAACGCTGTAGGAGGTGATTTCACCACCACAGTTAAAAAAAGAGCATATATGCCGAAGCATGGGGGCATTAGGGGCGGAGGAGCGATTTTGCTCCTAATGCCGCGTACATACGGTTGACATTCCTACAGAGGCTTTCCCGTGGAAAAGTCTGACCATGTGTACACGGCATAGAAAAGTCCGACCGTGTGTACGCGACATAACTTTTTTGCGGGAGGATGCCCCCATGCTTCGGCATATATATATATTTTAGGCACAGGTTACGTTAAATTTTTTTTTATTTTTTACTATGTTTTTTTTATTGGTATTTGCTTTGCAGGTATGGTATGATCTTACTGTTATACTATAATGTTACTTTGTTTTAATGTTAACCATCATTTTCTTAGCAGGTACGCCATTCAGTTGCAGCGCGGATTTATTTAGCGTGACAGCAACAGCGTTTGCTCCCACGATATATAAAGCCGCGACTCCAACGCTGTAGGAGGTGATTTCACCACCACAGTTCAAAAAAGAGCATATATGCCGAAGCATGGGGGCATTAGGGGCGGAGGAGCGATTTTGCTCCTAATGCCGCGTACATACGGTTGACATTCCTACGGAGGCTTTCCCGTGGAAAAGTCTGACCATGTGTACACGGCATAGAAAAGTCCGACTGTGTGTACGCGGCATAGAAAAGTCCGACCGTGTGTACGCGGCATTACTTTTTTGCGGGAGGATGCCCCCATGCTTCGGCATATGTACATATATATTTTAGGCACAGGTTGCGTTAAAAAATGTTTTATTTTTTACTATGTTTTTTTTATTGGTATTTGCTTTGCAGGTATGGTATGATCTTACTGTTATACTGTAATGTTACTTTGTTTTAATGTTAACCATCATTTGCTTAGCAGGTGCACCATTCAGTTGCAGCGCGGATTTATTTAGCGTGACAGCAACAGCGTTTGCTCCCACGATATATAAAGCCGCGACTCCAACGCTGTAGGAGGTGATTTCACCACCACAGTTCAAAAAAGAGCATATATGCCGAAGCACGGGGGCATTAGGGGCGGAGGAGCGATTTTGCTCCTAATGCCGCGTACAAACGGTTGACATTCCTACAGAGGCTTTCCTGTGGAAAAGTCTGACCATGTGTACACGGCATAGAAAATTCCGACCGTGTGTACGCGGCATAGAAAAGTCCGACCGTGTGTACGCGGCATTACTTTTTTGCGGGAGGATGCCCCCATGCTTCGGCATATATATATATATATTTTAGGCACAGGTTGCGTTAAAAAATGTTTTATTTTTTACTATGTTTTTTTTATTGGTATTTGCTTTGCAGGTATGGTATGATCTTACTGTTATACTGTAATGTTACTTTGTTTTAATGTTAACCATCATTTGCTTAGCAGGTGCACCATTCAGTTGCAGCGCGGATTTATTTAGCGTGACAGCAACAGCGTTTGCTCCCACGATATATAAAGCCGTGACTCCAGTGCTGTAGGAGGTGATTTCACCACCACAGTTAAAAAAAGAGCATATATGCCGAAGCATGGGGGCATTAGGGGCGGAGGAGCCATTTTGCTCCTAATGCCGTGTACATACGGTTGACATTCCTACGGAGGCGTTCCCGTGGAAAAGTCTGACCATGTGTACACGGCATAGAAAAGTCCGACCGTGTGTGCGCGGCATAGAAAAGTCCGACCGTGTGTACGCGGCATAACTTTTTTGCGGGAGGATGCCCCCATGCTTCGGCATATATATATATATTTTAGGCACAGGTTGCGTTAAATGTTTTATTTTTTACTATGTTTTTTTTATTGGTATTTGCTTTGCAGGTATGTTATGATCTTACTGTTATACTGTAATGTTACTTTGTTTTAATGTTAACCATCATTTGCTTAGCAGGTACACCATTCAGTTGCAGCGCGGATTTATTCAGCGTGACAGCAACAGCGTTTGCTCCCACGATATATAAAGCCGCGACTCCAGTGCTGTAGGAGGTGATTTCACCACCACAGTTCAAAAAAGAGCATATATACCGAAGCATGGGGGCATTAGGGGCGGAGGAGCCATTTTGCTCCTAATGCCACGTACATACGGTTGACATTCCTACGGAGGCTTTCCCGTGGAAAAGTCTGACCATGTGTACACGGCATAGAAAAGTCCGACCGTGTGTACCCGGCATAGAAAAGTCCGACCGTGTGTACGCGGCATAACTTTTTTGCGGGAGGATACCCCCATGCTTCGGCATATATAAATGGTGCATGTATGCCCATCATTATAAGTGGGTGGATGAAGGGAGGTATTCTAATGGTGGGCATACCCACCGATCAATCCATATGTGGAATTGCACCCCAAAATACATTCTGCTGCTTCTCCTGAGTACGGGGATACCACATATGTGAGACTTTTTGGGAGCCTAGCCGCGTACGGGACCCCAAAAAACAATCTCCGCTTTCTAAGGGTGTAAATTTTTGATTTCACTCCTCACTACCTATCACAGTTTCAAAGGCCATAAAATGCCAAAATAGCACAAAAAAAACTCAAATGACCCCATTTTGGAAAGTAGACACCCCAAGGAAACTGCTGAGAGGCATGTTGAGTCCATTGATTTTTTTTTTTTTGTCCAAAGTGATTGAATAATGTAAAAAAATATAAAAAAAAATGCAAAAAGTTGTCACTAAATGATATATTGCTCACACATGCCATGGTTATATGTGGAGTTGCACCCTAAAATACATTCTGCTGCTTCTTCTGAGTACGGGGATACCACATGTTTGGGACTTTTTGGGAGCCTAGCCGCGTATGGGGCCCCAAAAACCAAGCACCGCCTTCAGCATTTCTAAGGGCGCAAAATTTTTGATTTCACTCCTCACTACCTATCACAGTTTCGAAGGCCATAAAATGCCAAAATAGCACAAAACCCCCCCAAATGACCCCATTTTGGAAAGTAGACACCCCAAGCTATTTGCTGAGAGGCATGTCGAGTCCATGGAATATTTTATATTTTGACACAAGTTGCGGAAAAATGACAAACTGATTTTTTCTTGCACAAAGTTGTCACTAAATGATATATTGCTCACACATGCCATGGTTATATGTGGAATTGCACCCCAAAATACATTCTGCTGCTTCTCCTGAGTACGGGGATACCACATGTGTGGGACTTTTTGGGAGCCTAGCCGCGTACGGGGCCCCGAAAACCAAGCACCGCCTTCAGCAATTTTAAGGGCGCACATTTTTGATTTCACTCCTCACTACCTATCACAGTTTCGAAGGCCATAAAAATGGCACAAAAACCCCAAAAATTACCCCATTTTGGAAAGTAGACACCCCAATCTATTTGCTGAGAGGCATGTTGAGTCCATGGAATATTAAATTTTTTTGCCCCAAGTCATTGAATAATGACCAAAAAAAAAAAAAATGTACAAAACATTGTCACTAAATGATATATTTCTCACACATGCCACGGTTATATGTGGAATTGCACCCCAAAATACATTTATGACAAACTGATTTTTTCACCTCTTCAGGGAGTCTTGGTTATTTCAAGTGGGGTATCCCAAAGATCACTAAACCTTCATAATTATATAGTCCTAGGTAGAGCACCCCTCAAAAGCGGTCACCTTACCTGAAAAAACGAGAGCCCACTGGAAGATCATTGTGTCCATCAGTTGAAGGACCTCTATATGATGTTCTAGGTTCTGCAAGTGTGCGTCTGTGCGAGAGTAGGCAGGGTATTATCCAATAAAGTAATGAGGAAGATAATCTGTTTTTTGTGTGTGTGCAACACAACGTCACTTGTATTGGTATTTATAACACCAATACTTCATTTGCATCTGGTGTGTGTAGGAAGTAGAAGTGTGCTGACAATTCACTATCTGCAGCGATTGATTCAAGGGTCAATCCTCCTGCTATGGATGGATGTTGATAGACTGAATTTACTCTTGTCTTTTTTTAGCATTTTATTTTATGTTTTTGTTTTTTTTGCCTATTGTGATGTATGAGCTGATGAGATTAAATACAACATGTGGCAGGGGGAGGCCAAAGTGTTGAATATCTTCAGTGACTGGGGAGCAGCAAAGCTACTTACCGTATATACTCGAGTATAAGCCGACCCGAATATAAGCCAAGGCACCTAATTTTACCACAAAAAAATGGGAAAAATGATTGACTCGAGAGGGTGAGGACATGGTACAGGAGATGGTCAGAGAGGGTGGGGACATGGTACAGGAGATGGTCAGAGAGACTGTTGACAGTGGTACAGGAGATGGTCAGAGAGGGTGAGGACATGGTACAGGAGATGGTCAGAGAGGGTGAGGACATGGTACAGGAGATGGTCAGAGAGGGTGGGGACATGGTACATGAGATGGTCAGAGAGGCTGAGGACATGGTACAAGAGATGGTCAGAGAGGCTGAGGACATGGTACAGGAGATGGTCAGAGAGACTGAGGACATGGTACAAGAGATGGTCAGAGAGGCTGAGGACATGGTACAGGAGATGGTCAGAGAGGCTGAGGACATGGTACAGGAGATGGTCAGAGAGGCTGAGGACATGGTACAGGAGATGGTCAGAGAGGCTGAGGACATGGTACAGGAGATGGTCAGAGAGGCTGAGGACATGGTACAGGAGATGGTCAGAGAGGGTGAGGACATGGTACAAGAGATGGTCAGAGAGGCTGAGGACATGGTACATGAGATGCTCAGAGAGGGTGGGGACATGGTACAGGAGATGGTTAGAGAGACTGAGGACATGGTACAGGAGATGGTCAGAGAGGCTGAGGACATGGTACAAGAGATGGTCAGAGAGGCTGAGGACATGGTACAGGAGATAGTCAGAGAGGGTGAAAAACAGGGCGAGTGGGTGGGAAGCTCCTTACCCTGTGCTGCCTCGTGGCGAATGGCCCTCCCCCTTCCTTCCTTCACTCGGCCTCCTCCTCTCCCTATTGGCTCTTCCAACCCCACTCCCATCAGGCGTCCCACTGTATACGCCCCTTTACCCCTGTCATGCCGGGCCTCCACTGATGCCTGCGGGAATGCTTCGTGCCTTTCTATCAAATAAACTGATCTTATTAAATAAATCAACAGATCTAACAATATTTTTATTACAGCTTACCAGTTTTAGATGTGATGGCTGCATTTGTATTTTTTAAGTTCTTTTTTATTTATCACCTGGTGATCATATCAGTAATCAGGGCTGGACTGGGACAAAAATTTAGCCCTGGACTTCATCCAGACTGGCCCACTTTGACAGGTCTCTCCCACATCGGCCAGACAACTCCGGCACCCCCCCCGGCCACCCAAGCCCCCTCTCCCCCTTCACTAGCCACTAGCCGTTTTACTTTATTAGAGTAGAATGGCTGGTACTGGTACTCTTATAGGCAGTACCAGTGGGGAAGCTAGACATTATTTCTCCCGGGGCAAAGAATCAGTTCGGTGCCCCCCCCCTTATGGGACAAGATTAGGCAGAATGTGAGAAACTCCCAGGCCGCTGTCACTGAAGCCGGCCCACTGAGCCATCGGCCCACCGGGAAACTCCCTGTAGTCCCAATAGCCAGTCCATCCCTGTCAGTAATACACTTGTTATACAATTACAACACCCACTCACTGTAATGTATCAGAAAAACAGATTGAGGAAAATGTTGCTGGAAAATCCTCCTTTCTTCATAACCTAGATAGCTGAGGTCCTCAGAACAATATAACTGATAAGGGCCCGTCCCAACACAAGAAAAAGGCATTTTACCCTTCAATGTCCTATGGCTTCAGTTTACACCAACACACTGCTTAGCTGCTCATAGATTGCTGTTTTAAAGCGGGAGTTCACCCATTTGCGTTTTTTTTTTCTCTTTTCCCCATAGCTTCCTGCTCGTTTTGTCTAGGGGAATCGGCTATTTGTTTTAAAATATGAGCAGTACTTACCCGTTTTCGAGATGCATCTTCTCCGTCGCTTCCGGGTATGGGTCTTCGGGAGCGGGCGTTCCTTCTTGATTGACAGTCTTCCGAGAGGCTTCCGACGGTCGCATCCATCGCGTCACTAGTAGCCGAAAGAAGCCGAACGTCGGTGCGGCTCTATACTGCACCTGCGTACCGACGTTCGGCTTCTTTCGGAAAATCGTGACGCGATGGATGCGACCGTCGGAAGCCTCTCGGAAGACTGTCAATCAAGAAGGAACGCCCAGTCCCGCAGCCCATACCCGGAAGCGACGGAGAGGATGCATCTCGTAAACGGGTAAGTACGGATCATATTTTAAAACAAATAGCCGATTCCCCTAGACAAAACGAGCAGGAATCTAAGGGGAAAATGTGTTATCCATGGGTGAACCTCCGCTTTAAGTCCTCATAAACTCCGGATTTTGCTAGTTGGTTTAATACTTGGACTTTGTTTTACCAAAACCAAAAGAAAATGATTAAAAAGAGTCATATAAAAGAGGTGAAAGTCCATACAGGTTATCAAATTATGCTTTTTTTTTTTTTTTTTTAAACTATCGGAAAGTTTGTGTTATCTCTAAGAAGAGGAAGTATTCAGAGCAAAAAAGATACAGTTTCTAGTAAAATGGTTAATCTTTACTATTATGAGTGTTAAAATTATTACAATTATACCAAAAAAAAAATCTGAATTACACACCCTCCCCGCTCCGCATCTCCTACTAGCTTTGTGGGGTGTATTTTTTTCCATTATGGGCCAGATTCTCAAAAGAGATACGTCGGCGTATCTCAAGATACGCCGTCGTATCTCTGAGTCTGGCCGGTCGTATCTATGCGCCTGATTCATAGAATCAGTTACGCATAGATTTCTATTAGATCCGACCGGCGTAAGTCTCTTACGCCGTCTGATCTTAACTGCATATTTACGCTGGCCGCTGATTTACGCCTAGAATATGTAAATCAGCTAGATACGCGAATTCACGAACGTACCCCCACTGCCGACGCAGTACAGTTATGCCGTTTACGTTAGGCTTTTCCCGGCGTAAAGTTACCCCTGCTATATGAGGCGTATATGCGGCGTACCAATGTTAAGTATGGCCGTCGTTCCCGCGACAAAATTTAAAAAATTTACGTCGTTTGCGTAAGTCGTTCGTGAATGGGGCTGGACGTCATTTACGTTCACGTTTAAACCAATGACGTCCTTGCGGCGTACTTTGGAGCAATGCACACTGGGAAATTCCACGGACGGCGCATGCTCGTCGTGTTCCTGAAAAACGTCGGGTCAGGGTTAATTTACATAACACACACCCACCTCTTCACAATTTGAATTAGGCGGGCTTACGCCGGCCTATTTACGCTACGCCGCCGCAACTTTCTTTTGAGAATACGGCACCTGCCTGTAAAAGTTGCGGAGGCGTAACATAAATAGGATACGTTACGCCCGCACAAAGAAACGCCATTCTACGTGAATCTACCCCTATCTGTGCCCCTTTTCGATGATCATGTGCTGGTCGGAGCGGAGGGAATATTTCTTCAGTTTCGGGTGCATGCCCATTCAGCTCCGCTCACGTTCTTCTGCCTTGGCTCAAGTCCCAGCCAGCTGCCTGCCTTGCTTATCTCTGTGCCTTCTCTGGCGGAACGATCTTGCTCCGCTCCCAACCCAGTAGTTGCCGGGGCCCAGAGAGTAAGACTTGACAGGCTGTGAGGCGGGTGGCAGCGGCGACGGGCAGAGAGACGCTGATTGCCACCATTGCTAGCAAAAAAAAAAATATGTCCCTGGATTTCATTTAAAAAAATCTGGTCACCTTACTGTAGCTGCACCCATCATTCAGATACCCCCCCACAAAGTCGCTGCCCTATCGGTCCAAACTGATGGTTAGTACAGAAAAGCATCGGTTCAAAACCCGCGCATGCTCAGAATCAAGTCGACGCATGCTTGGAAGCATTGAACTTTGTTTTATTCAGCACGTCGTGTGTTTGACGTCACTGCATTCTGACTCGATCGGTTTTTGGAACGATGGTGTGTACGCACATCAGACCATCAGGCCACTTCAGCAGTGAACCGATGAAAACGGTCCATCGGACCATTCTCATCGGTTTTGTCTGACCGTGTGTACAAGGCCTAACAGGTTTTCTTCTAAGATTGTCCTGTATTTGTCTCCATCCATCTTCCCATCAACTCTGACCAGCTTTCCTGTCCCTGCTGAAGAAAACCATCCCCACAACATGATGCTTCCACCACCATGTTTCACGGTGGGGATGGTGTGTTCAGGGTGATGTGCAGTGTTAGTTTTCCGCCACACATAGCGTTTTGCTTTTAGGCCAAAGAGTTACATTTTGGTCTCGTCTGACCAGAGCACCTTCTTCCACATGTTTGCTGTGTCCCCCACACAGGGCTGGTGCAAGGAGTTTTGACACCCTAGGCGATACGTAATTTTGCGCCCCCCCCCCCATGCACGCTCTGCCCCTCACTTAAAAGCCGTGGTGCACAGGCTTGCACATGGACCTGGCCCGAAGACAAAAAGTGGATGGCACCAGCTCGCTTCCTCACGCCAGCCGTGGTTCACAGTCTGCCTGTCTGTACAAGCAGACAGATACGCTGACAATGCTTTACAGGTTCTTACTAGAAACAATAATAAATGCACATTTTTGTATCTGCAAAAAGATCTGCATTTTTTTTTACAAAGGTGGACTTGAACTTCCACACCTCAAATTACCCCAATTCCTGTATTTTCAGGTCTTAGATCATCACCCCCTCTGTACCCCCCTGCACACACAGATATCTGTTCCCCCTCTGTACCCCCTGCACATCTGCCCCCCCCCACACATATCTGTTCCCCCCTCTGCACCCTCCTGCACACCTGTCCCCCCATACACATATCTGTCCATCCGTCACCCACACACACACACATATCAGTAACCCCCTGCACATCTGTCCCCCCCACACACATTACCCCCCTGCACGTCTCCCCCCCCCCCAACACCACTACCCCCCTGCACGTCTGTCTCCCCCCCCCACACATATCAGTACCCCCCTGCACACCTGCCCCCCCACACACATATCTGTCCCCCCCCACACACATATCAGTACCCCCCTGCACACCTGCCCCCCCACACACATATCTGTCCCCCCCCCCCCCCCCCCACACACATATCAGTACCTCCCTGCACACCTGCCCCCCCACACACATATCTGTCCCCCCCCCCACACACATATCAGTACCCCCCTGCGCGTTTGTCCCCCCACACACATATCTGTCCCCCCTGCACGCCTGCCCTCCACATATCAGTACCCCCCTGCATGTCTGTGTCCCCCTCTGTACACAGTGCAATGCACTATTAACTTAAAAGCAGAGTCAATGTTTTATTGCTGCCTGTGTTTTCACTATACCTGAGCCAGCGGCTGGTGATTACTTTACTCCAGGAGAGTTGCGCTGGAGAGATGGATGGAGGGATGGACATAGGAGGGAGGGATGGAGATGGAAGGATGGGGCTCTGTACAGAGATGGAAGGAAGGAGATGGAAGGAGGGAGGGATGGAGTTGGAAGGATGTAGGGAGGGATGGAGATGGAAGGATAGGGTTCTGTACAGAGATGGAGGGATAGAAGGAAGGAGGGAGGAATGGAGATAGAAGGATGGAGGGAGAGGTGGGAGGATGTGGCTCTGTATAGAGATGGGAGGATAGAGAGAGAGTGGAAGGCTGGGGCTCTGTATAGAGATGGAAGGATAGAGAGAGAGTGGAAGGCTGGGGCTCTGTATAGAGAAAGATGGAGTGATGGAGATGGAAAGATGGAGGGAAGGATGGAGATGTATGAAGGGAGGGAGGGATGGAGACGGAAGAATCAAGGTAAGGATGGGGCTCTATACAGAGATTGAAGGATGGAAGGAGGGATGGGGGATGGAGATGGAAGGAGGGAGGGAGGATGGGGCTCTGTAAAGAGATGGAAGGATGGGGCTCTGTATGGAGATGGAAGGAGGGAGGGAGGATGGAGATGGAAGGAGGGAGGGAGGATGGGGCTCTGTAAAGAGATGGAAGGATGGGGTTCTGTATGGAGATGGAAGGAGGGAGGGAGGATGGAGATGGAAGGAGGGAGGGAGGATGGGGCTCTGTATATAGTTGGAAGGATAGAGGGAGTGATGGAAGGATGGGGCTCTGTATAGAGATGGAAGGATGGGGCTCTGTATGGAGATGGAAGGAGGATGGAGATGGAAGGAGGGAGGGAGGATGGAGATGGAAGGAGGGAGGGAGGATGGGGCTCTGTAAAGAGATGGAAGGATGGGGTTCTGTATGGAGATGGAAGGAGGGAGGGAGGATGGAGATGGAAGGAGGGAGGGAGGATGGGGCTCTGTATATAGTTGGAAGGATAGAGGGAGAGATGGAAGGATGGGGCTCTGTATAGAGATGGAAGGATGGGGCTCTGTATGGAGATGGAAGGAGGATGGAGATGGAAGGAGGGAGGGAGGAGGAGGCAGACAGGGAGGGTGAGAAGTGGTTGCCGCTGCTGCTGGTAGAAGTCCGGGGGATGCAGTGAGAGGAGCAGGCAGAGCCTTGTTGTCTTTGGCCGGGGAAGCTTCCTTCCTGTGTAGCCCGGCACCTCTCTCCTCCAGCTCGGCTCTTGTCTCCTCCTCCGCCGGCTCTCCGTGCTGAAATCTGGACCGTTCCCCGGGTGTGACACCAGATCCCGGGCACCCAGGAGGAGGTGGGAACGGATATCGCGGCAAGCCCGCCGTAGTTACAGTACATGCAGGGCTTCCATATTATCTGCTCCACCGATCACGCGGCACTTCCGGCCGGCTGCTCCTCGTCCCGGCTCTCTCCCCTCATCTCCTCACTGCCGCCGCTACTAGGGCGGCACTGCAGGCTGGGGATAGAGCAGTCCGTCCGGCATGTAGTAACAGGCGCAACCGCCCCCTAGCCTGGCGGCTGGCACCAATCCGCCATAAAGCATGTATTTTTAAAAAAAATGCCGGTATTTTAATAATCTGAATCCCCAGCAAGTGGCTGGGGATCCAGATTTTGCCGCCTCCCCTACTCTGGCGCTCTAGGCAGCCGCCTGACCCGCCTATTGCTAGCGCTGGCCCTGCCCCCACATGGCTTCTCACAAACTGCAAACAGGACTTCTTATGTCTTTCTTTCAACAATGACTTTCTTCTTGTCACTCTTCCATAAAGGGCAGATTTGTGGAGAGACCACTAATAGTTGTCCTGTGGACAGATTCTCCCACCTGAGCCATGGATCTCTGCAGCTCCTTCAGAGTTACCATGGGCCTATTGGCTGTTTCTCTGATTATTGCTCTCCTTGCCCGGCCTGTCAGTTTAGATGAACGGCCATGTCTTAGGTTAGGTTTGCAATTGTGCCATACTCTTTCCATTTCTGGATGATGAATTGAACAGAGCTCCATGGGATGTTCAAAGATGGTCTGAGTGCAAAATCTGGTGCAGCTCTGCATGCATGATAGTCAAACAGCTTCTAACTTCAGCTTGTTCAATTACAGTGAGATGTAACAATAGAACCTGGAAGCTGGTTGATTTCTATGCAGAGCTGCACCAGATTTTACACTCTCCAGTTTTAGTAAATTAACCCCAACGTGACTTCTCTTTGGGAAGCAAAGGAAATGTGCTGCTGGGAAACAGACCATTAAAGTGAACCTGTTACTGCGCCTTCTATGGACAGAGCAAGGGTTTCCTTTAACCACTTCCGGACCGCCGCATGTACATTTACGTTGGCAGAATGGCACGGACAGGCACATTGGCGTACCTGTACGTCCCTGCCTAGACGTGGGTCGGGGGTCCGATCGGGACCCCCCCCCCCGTACATGCTGCGGTTCCCGTGGCTTCAGGAGCGATCCGGGACGACGGCGCGGCTATTCGTTTCTAGCCGCCCCCTCGCGATCGCTCCCCGGAGCTGAAGAACGGGGAGAGCCGTATGTAAACACGGCTTCCCCGTGCTTCACTGTGGCGGCTGCATCGATCGAGTGATCCCTTTTATAGGGAGACTCGATCGATGACGTCAGACCTACAGCCACACCCCCCTACAGTTGTAAACTCACACTAAGTGAACCCTAACTCCTACAGCGCCCCCTGTGGTTAACTCCCAAACGGCAACTGTCATTTTCACAATAAACAATGCAATTTAAATGCATTTTTTGGTCCCAAAAATGTGTCAAAATTGTCTGAAGTGTCCGCCATAATGTCGCAGTCACGAAAAAAATCGCTGATCCCCGCCATTAGCAGTAAAAAAAAAATAATAAAACTATCCCCTATTTTGTAAACGCTATAAATTTTGCGCAAACCAATCGATAAACGCTTATTGCGATTTTTTTTACCAAAAATAGGTAGAAGAATACGTATCGGCCTAAACTGCGGAAAAAAATAATTATATATGTTTTTGGGGGATATTTATTATAGCAAAAAGTAAAAAATATTGCATTTTTTTCAAAATTGTCGCTCTATTTTTGTTCATAGTGCAAAAAATAAAAACCGCAGAGGTGATCAAGTACCACCAAAATAAAGCTCTATTTGTGGGGAAAAAAGGACGCCAATTTTGTTTGGGAGCCACGTCGCACAACCGTTCAATTGTCAGTTAAAGCGACGCAGTGCCGAATTGTAAAAACCCCTTGGGTCATTTAGCAGCATATTGGTCCGGTCCTTAAGTGGTTAAAGTGAACCTGTTACTGTGCCTTCTATGGACAGAGCAAGGGTTTCCTTTAAAACCCAATTCCAGTTATTTCCCCCCTTGTTTTGTGTTAAGAATATTTTTTTTCTTATAAAATTATAAAAAAATAATAATAATTAAAAAAAAGCAGCTCAGACAAATAGTTTTCCCCTGCAGTACCTCTATTCCAGCACAAGATGTCCTCAGTCTTATCCTAATCAGAAAGACTTCATAGTGACTTTAGAGGACTTTATAGAGGATGTTATAGCGAATGCAGGGTGTCCCCCTCAAGGGACATTACCCGAGTGCCGCTCTTTCATACAGTATGTACTGGTGCAGAGAACACTGCTGGGGTGATCACGCCAACAATTTGGGGCGATGTAAATTGAGAAGCGAGCAGCAGGGGGGGGGGGGGCGCGAATTGGGAAGCGGGGGGCACGCAAATTAAGGTGGGGGGGGGGGGCTTTGGATGCGTACAACTAAAAAAAAATATATATATATATATAAAAAAAAAGGGGGGGTTGCCATTCAGGTCCCTTACTGGTCGGGGGTTGCCATCTGGGCCCCTGGGGACCACCGGGCCCCTTACAGGTCGGGGGAGCTTTGGGTGCTGACGAACAAAATAAAAAAATAGGGAGTTGCCATGTGTGCCCCTGGGGACCCCCGGGCCCCTTACAGGTGTACTGCCTGTACCCCCCTGACCTTAAGAGTTCCCTTCACTGGAACTAAGGGGCCAAGCCCAACCCCTGAAAAGCGACCCCACACCATAATCCGCCCTCCACCAAATGATTTGGACCAGTGCACAAAGCAAAAACACATTTTTTTCAGGTGTATCTCCTTCAGATAGCAAACCTTCACTTTTTGAGTTCAGAACACTTGCATTCTGGAGCCTATACAGCAGGATTGCCAGATGGTGTCAGCAAGCACCTGTATTTTCATACAAGCGTGAAAAAAAAAGGTCTAAAGGTTACTAGATAAGAATATGAAGAACAAAAGAATAACTTTACTTAAAAGATAACAGTAATAAATAAAAATGCAATTAAATGTGACTTTTTTTTTTTTTTATCAACCTCCTATTTGGCAATCCATCACTGTGAAAGATATGCTCAGGGATGTCTTCATAGCATCATGGGCTCCTGGGCAAAGTAATACTCTGGGGCCCTACAATGGAGGCAATGCAGGTAAACAGAAATCAAGTAGGTAGGAGGTAGGGGATATCTGGGGTGTAGAGGGGTCAGAGTGCTGGGGGGGATATCTGGGGTGTAGAGAGGTCAGAGTGCTGGGGGGGATATCTGGGGTGTAGAGGGGTCAGAGTGCTGGGGGATATCTGGGATGTAGAGGGGTCAGAGTGCTGGGGAGATATCTGGGGTGTAGAGGGGTCAGAGTGCTGGGGGGGATATCTGGGATGTAGAGGGGTCAGAGTGCTGGGGGGATATCTGGGGTGTAGAGGGGTCAGAGTGCTGGGGGGATATCTGGGGTGTAGAGGGGTCAGAGTGCTGGGGGGATATCTGGGATGTAGAGGGGTCAGATGCTGGGGAGATATCTGGGGTGTAGAGGGGTCAGAGTGCTGGGGGGATATCTGGGGTGTAGAGGGGTCAGAGTGCTGGGGGGATATCTGGGGTGTAGAGGGGTCAGAGTGCTGGGGGGATATCTGGGGTGTAGAGGGGTCAGAGTGCTGGGGGGATATCTGGGGTGTAGAGGGATCAGAGTGCTGGGGGGATATCTGGGATGTAGAGGGATCAGAGTGCTGGGGAGATATCTGGGGTGTAGAGGGGTCAGAGTGCTGGGGGGATATCTGGGATGTAGAGGGGTCAGAGTGCTGGGGAGATATCTGGGGTATAGAGGGGTCAGAGTGCTGGGGGGGATATCTGGGGTGTAGAGGGGTCAGAGTGCTGGGGGGGATATCTGGGATGTAGAGGGGTCAGATGCTGGGGAGATATCTGGGGTGTAGAGGGGTCAGAGTGCTGGGGGGGATATCTGGGATGTAGAGGGGTCAGAGTGCTGGGGGGATATCTAGGGTGTAGAGGGGTCAGAGTGCTGGGGGGATATTTGGGATGTAGAGGGATCAGAGTGCTGGGGAGATATCTGGGGTGTAGAGGGGTCAGAGTGCTGGGGGGGATATCTGGGATGTAGAGGGATCAGAGTGCTGGGGAGATATCTGGGGTATAGAGGGGTCAGAGTGCTGGGGGGATATCTGGGGTGTAGAGGGGTCAGAGGGCTGGGGAGATATCTGGGGTGTAGAGGGGTCAGAGTGCTGGGAAGATAGCTGGGGTGTAGAGAGGTCAGAGTGCTGGGGGGATATCTGGGGTGTAGAGGGGTCAGAGTGCTGGGGGGATATCTGGGATGTAGAGGGATCAGAGTGCTGGGGAGATATCTGGGGTGTAGAGGGGTCAGAGTGCTGGGGGGGATATCTGGGATGTAGAGGGGTCAGAGTGCTGGGGGGATATCTGGGGTGTAGAGAGGTCAGAGTGCTGGGGGGATATCTGGGGTGTAGAGGGGTCAGAGGGCTGGGGAGATATCTGGGGTGTAGAGGGGTCAGAGTGCTGGGGGGGGATATCTGGGGTGTAGAGGGGTCAGAGTTCTGGGGGGATATCTGGGGTGTAGAGGGGTCAGAGTGCTGGGGGGATATCTGGGGTGTAGAGGGGTCAGAGGGCTGGGGAGATATCTGGGGTGTAGAGGGGTCAGAGTGCTGGGAGGATATCTGGGGTGTAGAGGGGTCAGAGTGCTGGGGGGATACCTGGGGTGTAGAGGGGTCAGAGTGCGGGGGGGGGATATCTGGGGTGTAGAGGGGTCAGAGTGCTGGGGGGGATATCTGGGATGTAGAGGGGTCAGAGTGCTTGGGGGATATCTGGGGTGTAGAGGGGTCAGAGTGCTGGGGGGATATCTGGGGTGTAGAGGGGTCAGAGTTCTGGGGGGATATCTGGGATGTAGAGGGGTCAGAATGCTGGGGGGATATCTGGGATGTAGAGGGTCAGAGTGCTGGGTGGATATCAGGGATGTAGAGGGGTCAGAGTGCGGGGGGGGGGATATCTGGGGTGTAGAGGGGTCAGAGTGCTTGGGGGATATCTGGGGTGTAGAGGGGTCAGAGTGCGGGGGGGGATATCTGGGGTGTAGAGGGGTCAGAGTGCTGGGGGGGATATCTGGGATGTAGAGGGGTCAGAGTGCTTGGGGGATATCTGGGGTGTAGAGGGGTCAGAGTGCTGGGGGGATATCTAGGGTGTAGAGGGGTCAGAGTGCTGGGGGGATATCTGGGGTGTAGAGGGGTCAGAGTTATGGGGGGATATCTGGGATGTAGAGGGGTTAGAGTGCTGAGGGGATACCTGGGGTGTAGAGGGGTCAGAGTGCTGGGGGGATATCTGGGGTGTAGAGGGGTCAGAGTGCTGGGGGGATATCTGGGGTGTAGAGGGGTCAGAGTGCTGGGGGGATATCTGGGGTGTAGAGGGATCAGAGTGCTGGGGGGATATCTGGGGTGTAGAGGGGTCAGAGTGCTGGGGGGCATATCTGGGGTGTAGAGGGGTCAGAGTGCTGGGGGGGATATCTGGGGTGTAGAGGGGTCAGAGTGCTGGGGAGATATCTGGGGTATAGAGGGGTCAGAGTGCTGGGGGGATATCTGGGGTGTAGAGGGGTCAGAGGGCTGGGGAGATATCTGGGGTGTAGAGGGGTCAGAGTGCTGGGAAGATATCTGGGGTGTAGAGAGGTCAGAGTGCTGGGGGGATATCTGGGGTGTAGAGGGATCAGAGTGCTGGGGGGATATCTGGGATGTAGAGGGGTCAGAGTGCTGGGGGGATATCTGGGGTGTAGAGAGGTCAGAGTGCTGGGGGGATATCTGGGGTGTAGAGGGGTCAGATGGCTGGGGAGATATCTGGGGTGTAGAGGGGTCAGAGTGCTGGGAAGATATCTGGGGTGTAGAGAGGTCAGAGTGCTGGGGGGATATCTGGGGTGTAGAGGGGTCAGAGGGCTGGGGAGATATCTGGGGTGTAGAGGGGTCAGAGTGCTGGGGGGATATCTGGGGTGTAGAGGGGTCAGAGTGCTGGGAGGATATCTGGGGTGTAGAGGGGTCAGAGTGCTGGGGAGATATCTGGGATGTAGATGGGTCAGAGGGCTGGGGGGATATCTGGGGTGTAGAGGGGTCAGAGTGTTGGGGGGATATCTGGGGTGTAGAGGGGTCAGAGTGTTGGGGGGATATCTGGGGTGTAGAGGGGTCAGAGTTCTGGGGGGATATCTGGGATGTAGAGGGGTCAGAATGCTGGGGGGATATCTGGGATGTAGAGGGTCAGAGTGCTGGGGGGATATCAGGGATGTAGAGGGGTCAGAGTGCGGGGGGGGGATATCTGGGGTGTAGAGGGGTCAGAGTGCTGGGGGGGATATCTGGGATGTAGAGGGGTCAGAGTGCTTGGGGGATATCTGGGGTGTAGAGGGGTCAGAGTGCTGGGGGGATATCTGGGGTGTAGAGGGGTCAGAGTGCTGAGCGGATTTCTGGGGTGTAGAGGGGTCAGAGTGCTGGGGGGATATCTGGGGTGTAGAGGGGTCAGAGTGCTGGGGGGGATATCTGGGGTGTAGAGGGGTCAGAGTGTTGGGGGGATATCTGGGGTGTAGAGGGGTCAGAGTGCTGGGGGGGATATCTGGGGTGTAGAGGGGTCAGAGTGCTGGGGGGATATCTGGGGTGTAGAGGGGTCAGAGTGCTGGGGGGGATATCTGGGATGTAGAGGGTCAGAGTGCTGGGGGGATATCAGGGATGTAGAGGGGTCAGAGTGCGGGGGGGGGGATATCTGGGGTGTAGAGGGGTCAGAGTGCTGGGGGGGATATCTGGGATGTAGAGGGGTCAGAGTGCTTGGGGGATATCTGGGGTGTAGAGGGGTCAGAGTGCTGGGGGGATATCTGGGGTGTAGAGGGGTCAGAGTGCTGGGGGGTATATTTTGTGTGGAGAGGGGTCAGAGTGTTGGGGGGATATCTGGGGTGTAGAGGGGTCAGAGTGCTGGGGGGATATCTGGGGTGTAGAGGGGTCAGAGTGCTGGGGGGATATCTGGGGTGTAGAGGGGTCAGAGTGCTGGGGGGATATCTGGGGTGTAGAGGGGTCAGAGTGCTGGGGGGGATATCTGGGGTGTAGAGGGGTCAGAGTGTTGGGGGGATATCTGGGGTGTAGAGGGGTCAGAGTGTTGGGGGGATATCTGGGGTGTAGAGGGGTCAGAGTGCTGGGGGGATATCTGGGGTGTAGAGGGGTCAGAGTGCTGGGGGGGATATCTGGGGTGTAGAGGGGTCAGAGTGCTGGGGGGATATCTGGGGTGTAGAGGGGTCAGAGTGCTGGGGAGATACCTGGGGTGTAGAGGGGTCAGAGTGTTGGGGAGATACCTGGGGTGTAGAGGGGTCAGAGTGCTGGGGAGATATCTGGGGTGTAGAGGGGTCAGAGTGCTGGGGGGATATCTGGGGTGTAGAGGGGTCAGAGTGCTGGGGGGATATCTGGGGTGTAGAGGGGTCAGAGTGCTGGGGGGGATATCTGGGGTGTAGAGGGGTCAGAGTGCTGGGGGGATATCTGGGATGTAGAGGGGCATCCTGGGCTTCCCCAATTTCTGGGCAGCCCAGGCTCAAGGATCAGCTTCTTTGGGGAAAGGGCAGGGCCCCCCCATGCCGCTGGGGCCCCTGGGCAGTGCCCAGGTGTGCCCTCTCATTAAGACAGCCCTGCATATGCTGCCACTACCAAGTAAACAAATTCATTTAAAACATACATTTTCTTCACCTTTGGGCACCAGTTAAAAAAAATATATATAATACAATTCTCATGGGCCCATTTATAACAATCATGCAGTGCTGAGTTTTTCCCATGGGTTGAGGAGTGTTGCAGCCCAATGGACCGTAAGACATGTACCTTCTTAAATCTAGGATACATAGCTCCCAACTGTCCCTGATTTTGAGGGACTGTCCCTGATTTGGAACAATGTCCCTCTGTCCCCCTCATTTGTGCCTCATTTTGGTCTGGTGTATAAAATGCACTTTTTATCTATCAAAAAGTAAGAGCTATAAAGAGTGGGGGGTGCGAAGGGGTGAGAGCTATTAGGAGGGGCGGGGGTTGGATTTGTGGAGAGTGTGGGGGGGGGGTGAAAAGGTAAGAGCTATGAAGAGTAGGGTGACCAGACATCCCCAGTTTCAGGGGACAGTCCCCTGATTGAGGACACTGTCCCCGGACCAAGTCTGTCCCTGGTTTTGTCCCCAGATTGGATTTAATAGGGGGCAGGGGCAATTTCAAAGACAATCAGTGCAGAATTAAAGAAAAAAAATTAGAATTACACCCCCGCTCCGCCGTGCCTACTAACATAGGGGGTTGTATTTTTCCCATTATCTGTGCCCTTTCTGATGATCATGTGCTGGTCGGAGCGGAGGGAATATTTCTTTAGCTCCGCTCGCATTTTCTTCTGCCTTGGCTCAAATCCTGGCCAGCCACCTGCCTATCTCCTTGCCTTCCCTGGCGGAGTGATCTTCCTCCGCTCCCCATCCAGTAGTAGCCGGGGGGCCCGAAGAGTAAGACTTGAGAGGCTGTGAGGCGGGCGGCGACGGGCAGAGAGTCGCTGATTGCCGCCATTACTAGTAAAGAAAAAATATGTCCCCGGATTTCATTTTAAAAATCTGGTCACCTTAATGAAGAGTGGGGGGTGCGAAGGGGTGAGAGCTGTTAGGAGGGGTGGGGGTTGGATTTGTGAAGAGTGTGGGGAAGGGGGTAAAGAGGTAAGAGCTATGAAGAGTGGGGGGGGGGGGGGGGGAAGGGGTGAGAGCTATGAATTGTGGTTGGGGTGATTTGTGAAGAGTGTAAGGGGGTGTGAAAAGGTAAGAGCTATGAAGAGTGTGTGTGTGTGTGGGGGGGGGGGGGGGGATTTGTGAGGAGTGTGTGGGAGGGGGGGTGTGAAGGAGTGAGAGCTATTAGGAGGGGTGGGGGTTGGATTGGTGAAGAGTGTGTGGGGGGGGGGGGGGGAAAAGGTAAGAGCTATGAAGAGTGGGGGGGGCGAAGGGGTGAGAGCTATTAGGAGGGGTGGGGGTTGGATTTGTGGAGAGTGTGTGGGGGGGGGGGGTGAAAAGGTAAGAGCTATGAAGAGTGGGGGGTGCGAAGGGGTGAGAGCTATTAGGAGGGGTGGGGGTTGGATTTGTGGAGAGTGTGTGGGGGGGGGGGGGGGAAAAGGTAAGAGCTATGAAGAGTGGGGGGTGCGAAGGGGTGAGAGCTATTAGGAGGGGTGGGGGTTGGATTTGTGGAGAGTGTGTGGGGGGGGGGGGGGGGAAAAGGTAAGAGCTATGAAGAGGGGGGGGTGCGAAGGGGTGAGAGCTATTAGGAGGGGGGGGGGTTGGATTTGTGGAGAGTGTGTGGGGGGGGGGGTGAAAAGGTAAGAGCTATGAAGAGTGGGGGGGGCGAAGGGGTGAGAGCTATTAGGAGGGGTGGGGGTTGGATTTGTGGAGAGTGTGTGGGGGGGGGGGGGGAAAAGGTAAGAGCTATGAAGAGTGGGGGGTGCGAAGGGGTGAGAGCTATTAGGAGGGGTGGGGGTTGGATTTGTGAAGAGTGTGGGGAAGGGGGTAAAGAGGTAAGAGCTATGAAGAGTGGGGGGTGCGAAGGGGTGAGAGCTATGAATTGTGGTTGGGGTGATTTGTGAAGAGTGTAAGGGGGTGTGAAAAGGTAAGAGCTATGAAGAGTGTGTGTGTGTGTGGGGGGGGGGGGGGGGATTTGTGAGGAGTGTGTGGGAGGGGGGGGTGTGAAGGAGTGAGAGCTATTAGGAGGGGTGGGGGTTGGATTGGTGAAGAGTGTGTGGGGGGGGGGGGGGAAAAGGTAAGAGCTATGAAGAGTGGGGGGTGCGAAGGGGTGAGAGCTATTAGGAGGGGTGGGGGTTGGATTTGTGGAGAGTGTGTGGGGGGGGGGGTGAAAAGGTAAGAGCTATGAAGAGTGGGGGGTGCGAAGGGGTGAGAGCTATTAGGAGGGGTGGGGGTTGGATTTGTGGAGAGTGTGTGGGGGGGGGGGGGTGAAAAGGTAAGAGCTATGAAGAGTGGGGGGTGCGAAGGGGTGAGAGCTATTAGGAGGGGTGGGGGTTGGATTTGTGGAGAGTGTGGGGGGGGGGGGGGGTGTGAAAAGGTAAGAGCTATGAAGAGTGGGGGGTGCGAAGGGGTGAGAGCTATTAGGAGGGGTGGGGGTTGGATTTGTGGAGAGTGTGTGGGGGGGGGGGGGAAAAGGTAAGAGCTATGAAGAGTGGGGGGTGCGAAGGGGTGAGAGCTATTAGGAGGGGTGGGGGTTGGATTTGTGGAGAGTGTGTGGGGGGGGGGGTGAAAAGGTAAGAGCTATGAAGAGTGGGGGGTGCGAAGGGGTGAGAGCTATTAGGAGGGGTGGGGGTTGGATTGGTGAAGAGTGTGGGGAGGGGGGTAAAGAGGTAAGAGCTATGAAGAGTGGGGGGGGGCGTGAAGGGGTGAGAGCTATGAATTGTGGTTGGGGTGATTTGGGAAGAGTGTAGGGGGTGTGAAAAGGTAAGAGCTATGAAGAATGTGTGGAGGGGGGGGGGGGGAATTTATGATGAATGTGGGTTGGGGGGGTGTGTGAAGGAGTGAGTGGCAGGATGAGGGGTGAGGGTTGGATTTGTGGAGAGGTTGAGGAGGGGGGTGAAGAGGTAAGAGCTATGAAGAGTGGGGGTGGGTGAAAGGGTGAGAGCTATGAGGGGGGGGGGGGGATTTGTGAGGAGTGTGTGGGGGGGGGATTTGTGAGAAGTGTGTTGGGGGGGGGGGGGGGTGTGAAGGAGTGAGTGCCATGAAGAGGGGTGGGGATTGGATTTGTGGAGAGTGTGGGAAGGGGGTGAAGACGTAAGAGCTATGAAGAGTGGGGGGGGGGGTGTGTGAAAGGTTGAGAGCTATGAAGGGGGGGATTTGTGAAGAGTGTGGGGGGGGGGGGATTTGTGTTGGTGAATAAAACTCAACCCCTGACTACCCAAAAAAAGCTAAAATACATACCGGCGTTATACCCGTTACTACTAGCCCAGAACTGAAAAATCTAAATTGGATAGTGGGGGTTATAAGGGTGAAATGTGGAAGGAAAAAGGCCGGGTTGCGGCAGAACAGTCCGGGTACACGTCACCTCTACAACACACCGAGAACAGGAGGAGTCCAGATAAATCGATCACTTTGTTTCTTATCAATGTTTATTCTGCACCTTATTATTAATGATTACATTCATTTCATTTTTTATATCAGTTGAGATGATTGTATTATTGAAATTATGATTTATCTTCCCGAGCTACCTTTGCACTTTGCTAATGAGCACAAAGGAACGATATACTTTCTTCATTAAGGCCTATTTAACCACTTGTCCACCGGGCCTATTCTGGCACTTCTCTCCTTCATGTAAAAATCTAAATCTTTTTGCTAGAAAATTAATCAGAACCCCCAAACATTATATACATTTTTTTTAGCAGACACCATAGGGAATAAAATGGCGGTCATTGCAACTTTTTTTCTTGCACGGTGTTTGCGCAATAATTGTGGGGGGGGAAAAACGGTTTCATGAATTAAAAAATAACAAAACAGTAAAGTTAGCCCAATTTTTTTGTATAATGCGAAAGATGATGTTACGCCGAGTAAATAGATACCTAACATGTCACGCTTTAAAATTGTGCACACTCATGGAATGACGCCAAACTTTGGTACTCTCCATAGGTGACGCTTTAACATTTTTAACAGGTTACTATTTTCGAGTTACAGAGGAGGTCTAGTGCTAGAATTGTTGCACACGCTCTAATGCACGCGACGATACCTCACATGTGGGGTTTGAACGGCGTTTACATATGTGGGCGGGACTTGCATGCGTGTTCGCTTCTGCGCGCGAGATTACGGGGACAGAGGCGTTTTGAAAAAAAAATTGGAATTTTATTTTACTTAATTTTTTTTTTTTTTACACTTTTTTTTAAAAACATTTTTTGATCACTTTTATTCCTATTACAAGGAATGTAAACATCCCTTGTAATAGGAATCAGTGTGACAGGTCCTCTTTGTGGAGAGTCTATAAGACCCCACATCTCTCCTCCAAGCTTACAAGGATGAAATTGGTGGAAAAAAAAATCACTGATCACATGCCGACAGCCACGATTGCGGCTTTGTTTACTTTTGGGTACCGGGCGTGACGTCATAACGTCGCGCCCGGGCCTACGACGGTCATAGAGATGACTGGTGACCATCCGGTCACCAGTCATCTCTATGCTTTCCAGCAGCGCCGACCGATTCGCTCTCCGGGCCCCCGATGGCACGGGAGAGCCCGGAGAAGCACCGAATGGTGGCGGGAGGGGGGGAAGGTCCCCTCCCGCTGCCTATCGTTCTTATCGTGCACAGAATCAGCGGCTGAAGATGGTGATATCTGAATGATGCCTGTAGCTGCACCCATCATTCAGACATCACCACACAAAGTTGAGGACGTCATATGACGTCCTCCGGTGGACAAGTGGTTAAAAGGGAAGTCTCACTTCCATTTTTATCATTGTGTTGAGTTACTCAGAGGACAAATGACATGTAGCATGTTAGCCCATCTTCCTATGTTCTGGCTAAGACTACTTGTAAGGTCGGATAGGGCACCCCTCCTCCCTCCAGGTCCACCCAACAGGGCTGCTAGCAAGGAGACAGCAACGTTGGTAAGTGGTCTCCAATCACTTGATCATAGGGTGACCACATTTCCAAACCACCATTCAGGGTCACCTTCCCTTCCCAAAAATCAGCTTGTGCTGTAACGAATCACAGCACAGTGATTGGACACAAGAGGCGGGATTTATGATGTCCCCAATCACTAGTAGAGCTGCACGATTCTGGTCAAAATGAGAATCACGATTCTTTTGCTTAGACTAAAGATCACGATTCTCTCACGATTCTCAAAAACTGAATGCCACAACCCCCCCCCCCCCCAAATAAATAAATAAACCTGTGATTTATCTGAAAACATGAATATATAAAAAACAGACCAGTGATATGTCTATAATGTTAAAGATCATTTAACTCCTATGAAAAAAGCAGAATCAAACTTTGATTCTGCTTTTTTCATAGGAGTTATATGGTCTTTAACATCATAGACATATCACTGGTCTCTTTTTTATACATCAGAAGCAGTACCACTACCGCCGGCAACCACTGGGTGGCGCATGGATACACACAGTTGTACAGAACTGTGAGAAAGATTAATACATCAGAAGCAGTACCGCCGGCAACCACTGGGTGGCGCATGGATACACACTACAGTTGTACAGATCTGCAAGAGAAGCCCAGGCATCCATCCAGCGGCGCAGGCTGCTGACGTCGGTTCCGAGATCGGCGCCATTTGCGTTCCACGCTGGTTACGTGGAACCGGCCGTGAAACAGAAGAATAGCGGGTGGGGATAATCGAGATCGCGATTCTTTCCGCGATTAATCGTGCAGCTCTAATTACTAGCAGGGGGCGGGGATTGTGCTCCTCCAGGTATTCCCGGCCAGGACAAGTACTGTCAGTAAGTGATGTGACAGCCTTTTTTTGGGGGCATCAGATTGGCCGGGGGTGGTGGTGGCTGTGTCAGTTTCATGCGGGACTGTCCCGGGCAATCTGGGACACGTGGTCACCTTACCAGGGTGGCTGTCATGTGTCTTTTACTGGGGAGTGGCTTCCGTCTGGCCATTCTACTATACAGGCCTGATTGGTGAAATGCTGCAGAGATGGATGTTCTTCTGGAAGGTTCTCCTCTCTCCACAGAGAAACGCTGGAGCTCTGTCAGAGTGACCATCGGGTTCTTGGTCTCCTTCCTGACTAAGGCCCTTCTGCCCCGATTGCTTAGTTTGGCCAGACGGCCCGCTCTAAGAAGAGTCCTGGTGGCATACCTCCCAACTTTTCAACTTCAGAATGAGGGACAAATGAGCATACCTCCCAACGTCCATGGATCGGAGTTGGTTCCGTGGATCAGAGTTGTTGAGCAGGGAGGGGGGCAGATCAGATCAGAGGGAGGGAGCTGAGAGACAGAAGGAGGGAGCTGAGAGACAGGGGAGCTGAGAGACAGAGGGGGGGTCAGAGAGACAGAGGGGGGTCTGGGAGATAGAGGGGGATCTGAGAGATAGAGGGGGATCTGAGAGATAGAGAGGGGTCTGAGAGATAGTGGAGGGGGCTAAAAGAGGGGGGGACTGAGAGATGGGAGGGGACTGAGAGACAGAGGGGGGGACTGAGAGACAGGGGGGGTCTGAGAGAGTCTCCGTTTAAAAAAAAATTTTTTTTTAAAACGTCCCACTGAGCCATCGGCCCACCGGGAAACTCCCTGTAGTCCCTATGGCCTGTCCATCCCTGGCGGTGACCGATGCGTTGTGTAATATATCAAAAGTTCCCAGACATACAAGAAGAAAAAGTGCAATGGATACGAATGTAAAGAGTCACCGCTATCTTGGTGTGGGCTGCAACGCAACACGTTAGTCCACATAACACCAGTGAGTCCAAAGTCCAATGGATAGTAATCTTCTTTATTATACAAGTAGATAAATAGTCACTTACATCAGGAGTACAGTAATCTCACTCTCTATGGTGTTACAATGTTGCTATGCCATCTGTTATAAAGTCTACACCACCTGTGGCTTCCATTGCGGTTCTATAGAATGGGGAAAAAAGAGGGGAACGAGCCTTTTATAAGGCCCCCCCCCCCTTTCCTCGTGGGATCTGAGGCAGCGGGAATACATTTTTTTAAATGAACAGTTTTGAAATGATTAGATTTTGATTGGTCAATATAAATTGGCCAATAACAACAAAAATGAGATTAGACTCTAGTATGATAGGTCCGTTTATTTAAGATTATCCACCAATAAATGAATTTTAACCACTTGCCGACGGCTGGGCGTCTATAGACGTCCTGGGCTTTGTGGGGGTATATCTGAATGATGGGTGCAGCTACAGGCATCATTCAGATATTCCCTACACCATAAGAACGATCATAGCGGCTGTTCCCGCCGCTTGATCGTTCTTACGGGTGGCGAGAGGGGACATCCTCCCGCCGCCCTTTGGTGCTTCTACCGACTCACCTGAGGGATCGGTGAGTCGGTGAAGAGGATCCGCCGGCCCCCGGTTCTGGACCATAGAGATTTCCGGCGGACCAGATGGTCGCCAGAGTCTCTATGATCGTCGGAGGCCGGGCGCGATGTTATGACATCACGCCTGGCCTCTGCATTCAAAAAAACTGCGCCGCTTCGGCTAGGAAGCGGTGATCGTTTTTATTTTTTATTTTAGGCTTCCCAGCCTAGAGGTGAGATTGGGGTCTTATTGACCCCATATCTCACTGTAAATCGTCATCCTTTCGACGTGAACGTAAATTACTGCCAGCCCCATTCACGGACGAGTTACGCAAACGACGTAAAATTTGAAAAATTCTACGCGGTTCCGACGTCCATACTTAACATTGGCTGCGCCATCTTTTTGGTGGTTTATCTTTACACCTTAAAACCCCTTACGTAAACGGCGTATCTTTACTGCGACGGCCGGGCGTACGTTCGTGAATAGGCTTATCTAGCTGATTTACATATTCTAGGCGTAAATCAGCGTACACGCCCCTAGCAGCCAGCGTAAATATTCAGTTAAGATACGACAGCGTAGGAGACTTACGCCGGTCGTATCTTAGCAACATTTAAGCGTATCTCAGTTTGAGCATACGCTTAAAGTTACGACGGCGCGGATTCGGACTTACGACGGCGTATCTACTGATACGCCCGTCGTAAGTCTTTATGAATCTGGCCCATAATGTTTGGGGGTTCTGTGTAATTTTGGATGTAGGAGCCAGAATCGGCCTGGTTTGCAGGTGGTTAAAGCGGGGGTTCACCCTAAAAAAAAATTCTAACATTGCATGGAGCCGACCTATGAGACCGACAGTATGCTGTTGTTTTTTTTTATTTTGCGCACATACCATTTTAGCTATTTTCACCCCCGGCTTCCCCGCGGGAGTGGGCGTTCCTAATCACAGGCTGTGATTGACGTGCTTCCGACCGGCGCATACTGCGTGTCACGAGTTGCCGAAAGAAGCCGAACGTTGGTGCGGCTCTATACGGCGCCTGCGCACCGACTTTAGGCAACTCGTGACGCGCAGTATGCTTGGGTCGGAAGCACGTCAATCACAGCCTGTGACTAGGAACGCCCACTCCCGCGGGAAAGCCGGGGGTGAAAATAGCCCTAAAATGGTATGTACGAAAGAAAAAAAAGAAAAAAACAACAGCATACTGTCGGTCTCATAGGTCGGCTCCGTGCAATGTTAGAATTTTTTTTAGGGTGAACCCCCACTTTAAAAGCAAGGTACCCCTATAAATAACAGGCTTTTTGACAGTTGGACAAGAAGAGCTGAAGAAAACAGCTCCCCACCCCCCACTCCCTTGTCGCTGCTTTTTATGTGGTTCTGCTTATTTCCTTATGGGGTAAATTGTTATGTTATTTAGAATTTTTCAATATCATTCAGCCTGAGCCGTAGTGGCTAGGTTGTATTTTGGTAATTTGAGATTATAGGATGTTTTTTAATATAGTTTTAGTAAAAGTTATACAATTTAATATTTGTTTATACCAATAAAACAGCCGCAGCCGATATTATCCAATAAAAAATTAAATTAAATATTACATTTCTTGTCTGGAATGAATTTATTAAAAAAAAATAAAAAATAATAATAATGTATATTGCATGCTGCCTTCTATCCCATTATTTAACCCCTTGCCTACTGGGCACTTGCAGCCCCTTCCTGCCCAAGCCATTTTTCAGCTTTCAGCGCTGTCACATTTTGAATGACAATTGCGCGGTCATGTAACACTGTACCCAAATTTCATTTTTATCATTTTTTTCCCCACAAATAGAGCTTTCTTTTGGTGGTATTCTATCACCCCTGCGGTTTTTATTTATTGAAAAAAACACAATATTTTTTACTTTTTGCTTTAATAAATATCCATTTTTTTTAAACACATTTTTTCCTCAGTTTAGGCCGATACGTATTCCTCTACATAGTTTTGGTAAAAAAAATTGCAATAAGCGTATATTGATTGGTTTGCGCAAAAGTTATCACGTCTACAAAATAGGGGATAGATTTATAGCATTTTTATTATTATTATTTTTTTTTTTACTAGTAATGTCGGCGATCAGCGATTTTTATCGTGACTGCGATATTGCAGCGGACACATCGGACACTTTTGACACATTTTTGGGACCATTCACATTTATACAGCGATCAGGGCTATAAAAATGCACTGATAACTGTATAAATGTGACTGGCAGGGAAGGGGTTAACACTAGGGGGCGATCAAGGGGTTAATGTGTTCCCTGGCAGTGATTCTTACTGTGGGGGGAGGGGTCTGACTGGGAGAGGTGACCGAAGGTTGTCCCTATGTACAAGGGACACAACATCGGTCTCCTCTCCCTAAGGCCTCGTACACACGATAGGATCGCCAGAGGACAACCGTTTTCATCAGTCCAAACCGATCGTGTGTGGGCCCCATAGGTTATTTAACCTTCGGCCAAAAAAATGAGAACTTGCTTTAAAATTGAACCCATGGACTGGTAACCGATAGGTCAAAACCGATCGTTAGTATGCAAAAGCATCGGTTAAAAACCTGCGCATGCTCAGAATCAAGTCGACACATGCTTGGATGCATGCTTGTCATGTGTTTTACGTCACCGCGTTCTGACACGATCGGTTTTTTAACTGATGGTGTGTACGCACGACGGACCATCAGTCAGCTTCATCGGTTAACCTAGGACAACGGTCCTTTAAAACCGTTGTCCTCTGGCTATCCTATCGTGTGTACGAGGCCTAACAGGACGTGGATCTGTGTAGATCCACGGTCGTGTTCAGTTACTGGGCAATCGCGGGTGCCCGACGGCCATCGCGGCCGCCGGGCACGCGCATCGTAGGGTGACCACATGTCCTGGATTGCCCGGGACAGTCCCGCATTTTGCATGTCTGTCCCGGGCACCTTCATTCCAGGACAATACAGTGTCCCAGTACGAAACTGACACAGACAACCCCCCCCCCCCCCCCCCCGGGCCAATCTGATGCCCCCAAAAAAGGCCGCCACATCACCGCTTTACCCACTGACAGTACTTGTCCTGGCCGGGAATGCCTGGAGGAGCGCAATCCCCGCCCCCTGTTTGTGATAAATTCCGCCTCTTGGCCCAGATTCAGATACCTGAGCGTATCTATCCGGCCGGCGTAACGTATCCTAGATACGTTACGCCGCTCTAACTTTAGGGGCAAGTTCCGGATTCAGAAAGAACTTGCGCCCTAAGTTACGGCGGCGTAACGTATGTGGGCCGGCGTAAGCCCGCCTAATTCAAACGGGGATGTTGGGGGCGTGTTTTATTTAAATTTGCTTTGACCCTGCGTATTTTCCTTTTTTTTTGAACGGCGCAAGTGCCGTTCGTGAAAAAATCCCAGTGCGCATGCTCGAAAATCCGCCGCAAAACGTCATTGCTTTCAACGTGAACGTAAATTACGCCCAGCCCTATTCGCGAACGACTTACGCAAACGACGTAAAATTTCAAAAGACGGCCATACTTAACATTAGCGTACGCCTCATAGAGCAGGGGTAACTATACGCCGGAAAAAGCCTAACGCAAACGACATAAAAAAAAAACGCCGGGCGGTCGTTCGTTTCTGTATTCTGTTTCAAATACTAATTTGCATATTCCTCGCGTAAAAATACGGAAGCGCCACCTAGCGGCCAGCCTGAAATTGCAGCCTAAGATACGACAGTGTAAAACAATTACACCTGTCGGATCTTAGGGATATCTATGCGTAACTGATTCTATGAATCAGGCGCATAGATACGACCGACCCCACTCAGAGATACGACGGTGTATCAGGAGATACGCCGTCGTATCTCTTTTCTGAATCTGGGCCCTTGTGTCCATTTACTGTGCTGTGATTCGTTACAGAACAAGCTGATTTTTGGGAAGGGAGGGTGTCCCTGAAATTGTAGTTTGGAAATGTGGTCACCCTAGCGCATCGGGTCCCCAGTGACGCGGCAGGCGCGCGCGCCACCCTAGTGGCTTAAGAAGGCGCAACGTCATATGACGTCCGCCCAGAACAAGAGGGTCTGCCTCCCGCCGTCATTTTGACAGCGGTCAGTGGACAAGCAGTTAAGGGAGTAAAAAACAAAGACCTGAGACTTATACCTACCAATCAGGTTTAGAGCAGAAGAATGATGAAAAATCATTGGTTGCTCATTGCTACCATTACATAAAACTGGTAATTTGCATTATAGTTTGAGAAAGACAACCAGAGATCAGTTTCGTGTCCGGTTCTCCAAGGATCCCTTGTAACATATCGCATAGATTTCTGTGTTTGGACCAACGATGGTGGTCGGTGCTGATCTCTGAAAAAAATAGAGAAAATGTTTGTTCATTACTTTATGGATTACACTTTGAATGGTATTTCTGCATAACGGGCCAGATTCACGTAGGGGAGCGGCGGCGTAACGTATCGTAGATACGTTACACCGCCACAAGTTTTCATCGCAAGTGCCTGATTCACAAAGCACTTGCGATGAAAACTACGCTGGCAGCCTCCGGCGCAAGGCGGGCCAATTCAAATGGGCGTATGCCATTTAAATTAGGCGCGCTCCCGCGCCGGACCTACTGCGCATACTCTGTTTAGCAATTCCCGTCGTGCTTTGCGCGCCGTGACGTCATTTCTTCGAACGGCGACGCGCGTAGCGTACTTCCGTATTCCCGGACGTGTTACGCAAACGACGTTAAATTTTACATTTCGACGCGGGAACGATGGCCATACTTTAGACAGCAATACGTTTGCTGACTAAAGTTAGGGCACCCAAAACGACGGCTAAATTTGCGACGGGAAACTAGACTAGCGGCGACGTAGCGAACGCGAAAATACGTCGTGGATCGCCGTAACTCCTAATTTGCATACCCGACGCTGGTTTTCGACGCAAACTCCCCCCAGCGGCGGCCGCGGTACTGCATCCTAAGATCCGACAGTGTAAAACAATTACACCTGTCGGATCTTAGGGATATCTATGCGTAACTGGTTCTATGAATCAGTCGCATAGATAGAAACAGAGATACGCCGTCGTATCCCCTTTGTGAATCTGGCCCTATATTTTTACTTACGTCACATCACATTATAAGAAGGTGAAGCAAAAAAGTTGATGTGACTATATGGGATCCATGGGTAGGAAAAGACTGTCTGCAATACTTTCTCATCTGCTTCAGCAATGTTCACTTCTAGCATCATTAACCCCTTCAATACCGGGCTTTAAAACCCACCTCCATACCGGGCCTATTCTGGCACTTCTCTCCTACATGTACAAATCATCATTCTTTTGCTAGAAAATTACTCAGAACCCCCAAACATTATATATGTTTTTTTTTTATCAGACACCCTAGGGAATAAAATGGTGGTCATTGCAACTTTTTATCTTGCACGGTATTTGCGCAATCATTTTTCAAACGCCTTTTTTTTTGTAAAAAAAAAACGGTTTCATGAATAAAAAAATAACAAAACAGTAAAGTTAGCCCAATTTTTTGGTAAAATATGAAAGATGATGTTACGCCGAGTAAATAGATACCCAACATGTCACGCTTTTAAATTGCGCACACTCATGGAATTGGCGCCAAACTTTGTTACTTAAAAATCTCCATAGGCGACGCTTTAAAAATGTTACAGGTTACCAGTTTAGAGTTACAGAGGAGGTCTAGTGCTAGAATTGTTGCACATGCTCTAACGCACGCGGAACTGGTTGCTAGTGCCAGCACTGCCTGGCATCTTGCAACCAGTGACAATTTACTCTCAGACAGTGAGGCCGAGAGCAAGGCCTGTGCCTAGTGCAGCACTGCTGTCCCCACCCACCTCGGCACCTCCTCCTTCTCCGGCACCCATCAGCAAGCAGCAGGGACTGGTGTGATCTTCACTCTCCAGATAGTGACGTCACTCCTTTACTTCTACGCACGTGGCTCATGCAGAGGGAGTGACAGCAGCACTGCATCTGGTGGTAGGCTATGGGTGGCAAGCGGCACTGCATCTGGTGGCAAGTGGCACATTCACCTGACAAATAACCCACAGCCAAATTCCCCATCAACCCCCAAGACTACATTTCCCCTCCGCCCCCCATCTTTTTTTTGGGAAGGTGAGAGAGGGGTGTGTCCCTGAATGGCAGTTTGGAAATGTGGTCACCCAAATCGGCGTATACCGCACACTTTTTCCCCCTTAAAATCAGGGGAAATCGTGGGTGCGCGATATACGCCGATACTGCTGTTCCCGGGCGCCGCCGAAATAGACCGAGCCGAGTGTACTGCGCACTCGGCTAGGCTCATCCACGTTCGGCTCCGCCCGCAGCCACGTGAGAGGAGCCGAGAGAAGCCGAGACAAGGCGAGCTGAGTGTACTGCACACTCGGCTAGGCTCTACCACGCTCGGCTCCGCCCGCAGCCACGCGAGAGGGCCAAGAGAAGCTGAGACAAGCCGAGAGGAGCCGAACACACAGGAAATCCGGCTCCTCTCTGCGCCAAATGCAAAAATAAACACCGCTGCAACCAGAGCTTTTTTTCTCAGAAAATAGGTGCAGGAACTCAACCACGACCCCGTTCAGATTTCACAAGCAGTAGAGGGGTCTTAAAGGGGCATTAAATACCAGAATTGCATTACATACAGAGTGCAGAGTTCAGGGGGTTACAAAGCTGTCACTTGTAAACACAGAAACCAGACTAATGTGTTTACAAGTGATTGTGGTGAGCAGGCACCAAAGGGTCTGAGCCAGAGGTGGTGGAACTGAGTTTCCCCAAGTTCCCCCTGAAAAAAAGCCCTGGCTGCAACCCCGGGCAAGGTGCGGATGGATGGACCCCGCGAGGAAGCCACAGACGGACACCTCCAAAGCCGCAGAGGGACACCTCCAAATCCTCAGACGGACACCCACAAGGCTGGACGGACCCCGCGCAAGGCCGCAGACGGACGCCGGACAAGGCCGCCGATGGACGCAGGGCAAAAATGTAAATTTTTTCTTTTTCCTTAAACTACCTTTCTAGGTTTGGGGTGCGCGTTATACGCCTGCGCGCGGTATACCCCAATAAATACGGTAATCCTTAAACCTCATCCATCATCATCTGTCATTTTCTATCCTATATATTATTTTATATAATCATCCATATTTTATTTATATCTATATTTGTTCTAATTTATCATTATCAACATGTATCCTTGTAATACTACCCTCTATAGCAGTGATGGGGGACCTTGGCACCCCAGATGTTTTGGAACTACATTTCCCATGATGCTCAACTACACTGCCGAGTGCATGAGCATCATGGGAAATGTAGTTCCAAAACATCTGGGGTGCCAAGGTTCGCCATCACTGCTCTATAGCCTTCCCCTATCATTCTTTATCTTCTACCATCATTTATCATCTTGAATATCCTTTCACTGTCTGTAAATGAACATTTTCTTTTAGGTTAATTATCTTAAGGTTTGTAGGAACAGTATACATCAAGACATACAGTATGCTTCCAACACATCAGACCCGTGTATACTTACATTAGAACACTTTCTTTACAAGAAAGTACCCAACGACCACGATAAGGGCCACTCCAGCTACTACACCAATCACAATGCCGGCTATCGCTCCTCTGCTCAGCCTGCTTGAACCCGAGGACTCTATGGAAATAGACGTGTAAAAAATAATTATTAAAGGGCATCTAAAACTTCCTTACCAATTAACTTATTTTATTTGGTTCCTCTTGGTCTGTTAACGTTAAATGTTTTTTATCTCTTTAATAAATCTAATGCCCTGTACACACGACCGTTTTTCACGATGAGAAAACTGCAATTTTTTATATTGGTCGTGTGTATGCTCCATAGCAGTTTTCTCTACGAAAAAACTGCCTGCGAAAAAATTAAAACCAGCTCTCTTTTTTCTCGAAGTGTTTCCCGTCAGTCTTTTTCTCGTCGCGAAAAACAGTCGTGTGTATGCTTTTCCAAGGGGAATAAAAACACGCATGTTCAAAATCAAGTATGAGACGGGAACGCTCGTTCTGGTAAAACTAGCATTCGTAATGGAGATAGCACATTCGTCACCCTGTAACAGTCAGAAAAGCACGAGGCTGAAAAGCGCGAATCGTCTCTCACCAAAGTTTTACTAACACGAGGATCAGCAAAAGCAGCCCAAAGGGTGGCGCCGTTTGAATGGAACTTTCCCTTAGAGTCCCGTCGTATGTGTTGTACGTCACCATGCTTTGGTTGGATGTTTTTTTGCATGAAGGTGTGTATGCAAGTGAGGCTAGAGAGGAATCACGTTGGGAAAAACGATGGTGTGTACAAGGCATTAGAAATTAGCCAGTGACCCAAGTAATGACTAGCTCCTACAGTTTACAAGTCAGAGATGATCTACCATCATCTCCTCTTAAGCTGGCCGTATATTTTACAATCTGATAGTACAGCCTATGTGCTGTCACAACATTTGGGGTTAAAAGAATACATATAAAGTCGCATATTGTATATTTTTCATATTGTTCCTATTTATATATATTATGAGCAGAAGGGCAGCCATATTCTCTTTAAGGGTTGAAATTAAGTTCATGAGTTCACGAGCATGAATAGACAATGGCCCAGATTCCCGTAGGGTGGCGTAACTTTGTGCGGGCGTAGCGTATCTTATTTACGCTACGCCGCCGCAACTTAGAGAGGCAAGTGCTGTATTCACAAAGCACTTGCGTCCTAAGTTACGACGCCGTAGCGTAAATGGGCCTGGCGTAAGCGCGCCTAATTCAAACTAGGCTGGGAGAGGGCGTGTTGTATGTAAATGATTCGTGACACCACGTAAATGACGCGCTTTACGAACGGCGCATGTGCGCGCATGCTCAGTATCACGTCGAATTTTCAAAGTAAATTACGCCCGCTCAATGTATTGTCAAGCGTGTGTACAATATGACCGTGTGAAGTGTGAGCAGGAGATCTGTTGGTTTTGAGAAAGATAACATAGTGTCAATGTAAACAAGAGTTGTTTACCTAAAGTCCATTGAAATCACGGGAAGGCTATTCACTAATGCCCTGTACACACGATCGGTTCATCTGATGAAAAACAGACCGATGGATTTTTCCATCAGATATCCGATGAAGCTGACTTTCATCAGTCTTGCCTACACACAATCAGTTAAAAATGCGATCGTGTCCAACGCGGTGACGTAAAACACGACGACGTGCAGAGAAAAGTTCAATGCTTCCCAGCATGCGTCAACTTGATTCTGAGCATGCATGGAATTTTTGACCGATGGATTTGCCTACAGACGATCGTTTTTTTCTATCGTTTTTTTAACCATCAGAAAATTTTAAAACAGGTTCTATTTTTTTTCACCGATGGGAAAAAAACAATGGGGCCCACACATGATCGGTTCGTCCGATGAAAACGGTCCATCGGACCGTTTTCATCAGACGAACCGATAGTGTGTACAGGGCATAAGAGTTAACAAGTTTTAAATATACAAGTATGATTTAAGTATTGAACTGTGAATATACCTTGTCATATAATGTAAATATTATCTGAACATTTAACCATCATTTATCTCTGATTGTAGAAGTATATTAATTTGTATTATCACAACTTATACCTGATTTTAATTTTGCACTATATCTTCAGTTAATAAATATATATATATTTTAAATATTCATTTGTGTTACTTGTCTTCAAACTAGCACGGATAAAAGAACTTTGGATTTCTTGTTTGATATTGTAGGAAGTTGTAATTCTCCCAAATCACAGATTTCCACATTTCCATAAATACATTAATATTTTTATATTTCAGTATAAACATTCTGACATATTTGTAGGCACTATGCCGAGATACGTCAATGGTTCTGACAGTGCAATCACTTTTCGTTCTTCCAATCCAGTTTGTATTTTGTTCAAAAGGACCTGGCCCTAACTAGTTGTTGGTAGATCAAACTGAGAAAGTACAACTAGTTTGTAACATGTCTGGCCAGCTTTAGTGACAGAGCTGTCCATCTATGTATGCTTTTTCTTTTGGAAAAATCTCTAGCGAATATATATGCCATGTATATATTTTGGGGCTGTGGAAATTAACGATGAATTCCTTGATTAATCGTACATTTTTGTTGATCGATCAAAATTCTTTTGATCGGTACTCACCTCTCCGCCAGCTTCCGGGTCTTTAGGGAATTTCGTCGCAGATTCTGTGACATCACGGACACTGCCGTGCTTGCCATGTCCATCTGAAGGGCTCATTTGCTGTGCCTTCATATCTTCATGCCGGCGGGACCTTACTTTCTGCCACACGCAAGGGCAGCCATCCACTGGGAGTTGTGATAGTTCCCTTCACGGGACATCTACATGCCGACGGACTGATGTTAACCCCTCTTCATCTGGATTCAGCAGTGGTATCGTTGTACACATTTTTATACCAGTATCATACTTAGCTACATGTTTTTACTACATGCTTTTGCTAATGTTTGGTATTAATCGCACCATTTTTAAAATTTATGTAGCTACATCGATTTTATTTCCAGTGCAATATTTATTTTGTTACCTACTTGAAGACTATACAAGTTTTAATGCTATTCCCATCGAGCGCTGCCTTTGTGTGTTTTTTGTATCCTGCTATCCATTTTTCCAGTGATTTGTAGCTGCACTGGGAATCAGCCTGCAAGGGGATCAGCTAAAAGTAGTTGGATCTGTATGTGCGTTATAATTAATCGAAATTAGTCGATTAATCGATTAATCGAACACGAAAATTTTAATCAGTAACAGCCCTAATATATTTTCTTACCTTGTGATTTGACTTCGAGATTGAGTTTGAAGGTCGTACTTCCAATGATATTCCTGGCTCGGCATTCGTAGGTCCCGTTCTCACTCTGAGCCACATTGGAGATGAGAAGTGACGACTGAGAGTCACCGGATTCTACTTTAAATTTTCCACCACTTGTGATAGCTACAGGGTCTGGATTAAGATGGAACCAGCTGAAGGTAGGATTGAGGGAGTTTGGAGTGTTCAAGGTCACTATCAGTTTTGGATTTTCTCCTTCCGTCACTGAAGTTACTGCATTGTTGTTGTGACTTGAAGACAGTGGACGTTCTAATGGGAAGACATTGGAAGAGATGCTTCAATTCAGTGTAGGTCAATATACTTGATATAGGAGTCTCAAGTGTGGCCCCCCCCCCCCTAACATCACCAAAGGCGATTTAGTTTGCATGTGCCGCGCTATATAAGTTTTCATTCATTCATTCATTCAAAAGGCTGCACATAATATTCAGGTAATATAATGTCAGAAAAAGCTGTAAAGCTGCGGGATCGCTTCCATGCCTCCCTAATAGTGCCCCCTCCCCCCTATGTTTCCCAGGATACATTTGTAAAAGGAAGGGAGATCAGCAAACATCCATTCACTGAATGACATACCTGATAAAAGGCGTAGCATGTATTACAAACCCCCCCCCCCAAAAAAAAAATAATAATGTGTAAGGCCCTTGTTTCGTCAGATTAGGCGACCCGTCAGAATTGGTAACAGAAGTGACGTTTCCTCACCACCATCTTGCTACACCCCACACTTCTCCATACACAGGGGGAAAGCGGACATCTTGTTACACCCACCGGAATTTAGCATTTTTCATGTAATTTTAACTGTTAAGTGAGTTTATATAGTGAAATACACGACTTAGAACTCCGGCTTACTGGTGAGGGAAGGGGCAATCAAGGGGTTAATTGTGTTCCCTATGCTTGTTCTAACTGCAGGGGGATGGGACTTACTAGGGGAAGTGACAGATCGCTGTTCATACATTGTATGAACAGACGATCAGTCATTTCTCCCCCTACACACACAGCTCCCGGTTCTCGCTGTGCATCCTATGCATTAAGGTAAAAAAACTTTTGACAGTGAACGGCCCCCCCCTTTGTACTTACGTGAGCCCCGAATTTCCTTTGTCGGAGACGCGCTGTCCCTCTCTGCACGGGGTCCCGGCTGTTGATTGGATAGATTGAGTGATAGCAGCGCAGTCAGTGGCTCCCGCCGCTGTCAATCAAATCCAATGACGCGGGCGTCAGGGGGTGGGCCGAGTCCAGCATTCGTGTCTTGTAAAACACTCGCAGACCAAGTTACTCGCAATCCAAGGTTTTAATGTACCCACTGTTACCCGTCACCTGAATGGCTAAAACGACAGGCGCTGTGATTGGACGCCTGATGGGAGGAGAGGACAAGAGGAGAGGACCGGTAGAGACAAATGAGGACACCACTCACCGTCGTCACTCGCTGCCCCACCGAGACAGGGTAAGTCCTGGGCAGACAGCAAGCGGGCAGAGGGGTCACAGTGGCAGCATTGGATGGGCAGAGTGGTAGCATTTGATGGCACAGTGGCTACGTTAGATGGGCACAGTGAAGGCATTTGATGGGCACAATAGCCGTAATTGATGGGCACAGTGGCAGCATTTGATGAGCACAGTGGATGCAATTGATGGGCACAGTGGATGCAATTGATGGGCACAGTGGCGGCATTTGATGGGCACAGTGGCTGCGATTGATGTGGTTTTTTTTTCAGTATTTTTCAGTTTGTTTGTGCCCCCCCCCAAAAATGTTGAGTACTAGCCGCCACTGGTTTGTATACCTAGAACCAAAGACCAGGACAACATAACAAACTGTTGCCTTGCCTGCTAGAAGTTTGGCATGGATCCATAGTGAGTGAATGTATATGAATTATATATACACAGTGCAAAAGGCACAATCAGTGCAGGAATGAGGATTAGACTAATAATCCGATTAATTCGGGATAGTAATATTATTGAAAATACGCCAAGCTGATTCCATCAACTCACCAAAAACGATCTTGCACTCCGATGTCTTCCCCAATTGATCTCCTTGACAGACGAGCTCTGGTTGTCGGACCTCATAATCCAGAGACACAGTCCAGGTGACTTCATCCTTTCCCTCTTTGACTGTGCCATTAAATGACAGTTTAACGTCAGCTGAAGGTTGCCCTCCTGCCCAGAAGCAGCCTAATAACACTTGCTCCGTGTAACCATCTGACCTACAATAAATACTTGGATTACTAGGGGGTTCTGTAAAAAAACAAAAAAATATATATTAGAAAGGAGAGTTATACCATGCTGTTTCAAACAGTACATATAGGCCGCAGTCTTAAAGTGGTTGTAAACCTCAGACATGAAATATGAACAAAGCATATCCCTCTATAGTGTGTACTTGTCCAATCCAGAGCACTACGTGTCATTTCAGTCCGTTGGTCTGTCCTCTGCTATAAGCATGAGTCACTTTTGATATGTTTTCCTGACACCAAGAGAAAAATAGTGACAGGGGAGTGCACAACCTGTGAGTGACAGCCTCAGCACTGTTTCTGTCTGCTGTGTAAAGGGGGGGGGGGGCGGGGGTAAAGCAGAACTTCACTCTCTCAATCAACTTTAAGGGGTAGATTCAGGTAGGAGATACGACGGCGTATCTCCAGATAGGCCATCGTATCTCTGAGTGTGCGGCGTCGTATCTATGCGCCTGATTCGTAGAATCAGTTACGCATAGATTTGACTAAGATCCAACCGGCGTAAGTCTCTTACGCCGTCGTATCTTAGTTGCAATTTTAGGCTGGCCGCTAGCTGGCGCTTCCGTATATTTACGCGTCGAATATGCTAATTAGCTAAATACGCCGATTCAGAACCGTACGTTTGCCCGGCGAATTTTTTTACGTCGTTTACGTTAGGCTTTTTCCGGCATATAGTTACCCCTGCTATATGAGGCATATTCTATGTTAAGTATGGACGTCGTTCCCGCGACAAATTTTTAAAATTTTACGTCGTTTGCGTAAGTCGTCCGTGAATGGGGATGTGCGTAATTTACGTTCACGTCGAAAACATTGGCTTTTTGCAGTTTAATTTGGAGCATGCGCACTGGGTTACTTTCACGGTCAAAAACGTCATTTACGTGGGGTCATGTTATATTTGCATAAAACACGCCCACCTCTTCACAATTTTAATTAGGCGCGCTTACGTCGGCAGATTTACGCTACGCCGCCGCAACTTAGTGCACAGGTTCTTGGTGAATACAGAACCTGCCTCACTAAGTTACGGCGGCGTAGCGTATCAGAGATACGCTACGCCCGCACAAATTTAAGCCATTATACCTGAATCTACCCCTAAGTATTTTCAATTCTTATGTTGCTAGCATTAGTAAATAGATAGCATATTTTGAGATGGGAATGAGGGACACCTACTAACAAACATATGCAGGCATAGGACACGTCCCCCTGCCACGCCCTCTTAAAGGAGAATTAATAAAAAAAAAGGTTAATTAAATCTACAAGTGTTTTTTTTACCAATACTTTTCCTTTATATTGGCTTTTAAAATTTACAAATTCAGCAATTTAGAATTTGGATGAAAGGTTTAGCTCTGAGAAACACTTTTTGAAAGATAAAAAGTGCAACTAAATGGATCAGACCAAAATGAGGGACAAATGAGGAGGAATGAGGGACAGAGGGACATTGCTCCAAATCAGGGACAGTCCCTCGAAATCAGGGACAGTTGGGAGCTATGAGATAGGGAAGTATATCATATTTAATGTTTTAAACTTCATTTTTTTATTTCCTCAGTTACTTCCTGTTTTTTTGACCTAGGCAAACGATGTTGTATATCCACACCTTCAAACTTTTTGAGATGAGAATGAAGGACACACCCCTTGCCACACCCCCTTAAAGGGGAATTGTAAAAAAAAAAAAAAAAACAAGATTGGTTAAACCCACAAGGGCTTTTTTTTTTTACCACAACTATTCCTTTATATTGGCTTTTGGAGATTACAAATGCAGCAATTTAAAAATCAGATGAAAGGTTTAGCGCTGAATTTTATATACATTTATATGGATCAGACCAAAATGAGGGACAAATGAGGAGGTATGAGGGACATTGCTCCAAATCAGGGACATTACCTCAAAATCAGGGACAGTTGGGAGCTATGCATATTCTGGAGAGTAGGAAGAGTTTTCTAAGCTCACCCTCTTGCCTACATGCCTGAGGTAAGGGTAGGTGGATCCCAGGAAGTAAATGCTGCATGAATCATCTGCCCTTACTCAAGATGGCTGCAGCTAGAAATGCTAGGGGGTGTTTTTCAAAGGTATTTATCAGCAAAATAAGTGGTGACATAGATAGATGGATGGTAGGGTTGCCACCTTTTCATCAAACCAAACACTTTAGTGGCGCAAAGCGTTTTTTTTATGCAGTTTACACTATAGGATTGTAAAAGACCTGGGACGCCTTTGGGTGCCCCAATAAGAGTAGTATTGCACCACATGTAGCATCCGTGATGAACAGTGGGTAAGGCCAAATTGTGTTATTGATGGGAGAAGCTTAAGGAGTGTAGTTAAATTAAACTAGGTCAGTCTGTATCCCAGTACAGTCGCCCCCCCCCCCCCATCCCAGGTCAGTCTGTCCTCCAGTATAATCCCCCCCAGATCAGTCTGTCCCTCAGTATAATTCCCCCAGGTCAGTCTTTCCCCCAGTATAATCCCCTTAGATCAGTGTGTTCCCCAGTATAATCCCCCAGGTCAGTCTTTCCCCCAGTATAATCCTCTTAGGTCAGTGTGTCCCCCAGTATAATCCCCCCAGGTCAGTCTTTCCCCCAGTATAATCCCCCCAGGTCAGTCTTTCCCCCAGTATAATCCTCCCAGGTTAGTCTGTCCCCCAGTATTATCCCCCCAGGTCAGTCTTTCCCCCAGTATAATCCTTTTAGGTCAGTGTGTCCCCCAGTATAATCCCCCCAGGTCAGTCTTTTCCCCAGTATAATCACCCCAGGTTAGTCTTTTCCCCAGTATAATCCCCCCAGGTCAGTCTATCCCCCAGTATAATCCCCCCAGGTCAGTCTATCCCCCAGTATAATCCCCCCAGGTCAGCTTTCTCCCAGTATAATGCCCCCAGGTCAGTCTTTCCCCCAGTATAATCCCCCCGGGTCAGTCTATCCCCCAGTATAATCCCCCCAGGCAAGTGTGTCCCCCAGTATAATCCCCCCCTAGGTCAGTCTATCCCCCAGTATAATCCCCCCAGGTCAGTCTGTCCCCAGTATAATCCCCCCAGGTCAGTCTTCCCCAGTATAATCCCCCCAGGTCAGTCTTCCCCAGTATAATCCCCCCAGGTCAGTCTGTCCCCAGTATAATCCCCCTAGGTCAGTCTTCCCCAGTATAATCCCCCCAGGTCAGTCTTTCCCCCAGTATAATCCCCCCAGGTCAGTCTATCCCCCAGTATAATCCCCCCAGGTCAGTCTTTCCCCCAGTATAATCCCCCCAGGTCAGTCTATCCCCCAGTATAATCCCCCAGGTCAGTCTGTCCTCCAGTATAATCCCCCCATGTCAGTCTTTTCCCCAGTATAATCCCCCCAGGCCAGTGTGTCCCCCAGTATAATACCCCCAGGTCAGTCTGTCCCCCAATATAATCCCCCCAGTCCAGTCTGTACCCCAGTTAAAGTGCCTCCCCCACCAATATAATTAAAGCACTGGTAGCTGACAGGAGGGGAGAGGGGGTTAGGAGGACTGGTGCTGCAGGGCTACCACTGATGTGTCCGGGTTTCAGATGGACTGAAACCCGGACACAGAATCTAAAACCCAGACTGTCCGGTTGAATCCCAGACAGGTGGCAACCCTAAGGGATGAGTTTGATTTGAAAAAAAAAATGAAACAATAACATGTTTGGTTTGTGGTGCTCAGTGTAGCTCCACTTGAAGTATAAACATGATCTCACTTACTGGCCACGCTCAAGTTCAGGGCATTGCTGGTCTCGTTCAATGTTGAATTATAGGCAAAACAGGTATAGGATCCAGTGTTATTTCTGAAGACAGGGCTGATGGTCAGAGTAGAATTTGGTCCCAAGGGGTCAACGAAAATATGGTATTGATCACCTCCGGGTAATAAATCTCCATCCACGTGCCAGATAAATGAGGCATTGGTAAGTTGGGTTGAACAGTACAGAGACACCGCTCCACCTTCCCAGACCCATCCTGTGACATTACTGGTCAGTTCTGTTGGAGAGGCCGGAGCTACAAATCAAAAAGCAGATTTCAGTAGGTTAATAATGTAATGTTTACAGCAAGTCCTCCAATAGTCACCACCGGTATGGCAAAGTCTGCAAGAAGGTTTTACCTTTCGTTTTAGAGAATGGGAGTTGAACAATTGCAACACAGAGGCCCCAGCTGGATCTGCCCATTCTAATGAAAACTCAATAAAAAGTATTTAAAAAAAAAAAAAAAATATATATATATATATATATATATATATATATATATATATATATATATATATATATATATATATATAAATATAGATAAGACCAAAATGAGGGGCAAATGAGAAGGTATGAGGGACATTGCTCCAAATCAGGGACAGTCTCTCGAAATCAGGGAGAGTTGGGAGCTATGCATATTCCAGGAGTCTTCTGGAGAGGAGGAAGAGTTTTCTAAGCTCAGCCTCTTGCCTGCATGCCTGAGGTAAGGGTAGATCTTTGGGTGCCCCAATAAGAGTAGTATTGCACCACATGTATCATCCGTGATGAACAGTGGGTGTGGTCAAATTGTGTTATTAATGGGAGAAGCTTAAGGAGTGTAGTTAAATTAAACTAGATCAGGCTGTCACCCAGTACAGTCGCCCCCCCCCCCCCATCCGAGGTCAGTCTGTCCTCCAGTATAATCCCTCTTTGGTCAGTCTGTATCTCAGTACAACCAACCCCCCCCCCCCCAGGTCCATCTGTCCCCCAGTATAACCTTTCTCAGGTCAGTCTATCCCCCAGTATAATCCCCCTAGATCAGTCTGTCCCACAGTAAAATCCCCCCTGGTCAGTCTTTCCCCCAGTATAATCCCCCCAGGTCAGTTTGTCCCCCAGTATAACCCCCCAGGTCAGTCTTTCCCCCAGTATAATCCCCTCAGGTCAGTCTGTCCCACAGTAAAATCCCCCCAGGTCAGTCTTTCCCCCAGTATAATCCCCCCCCCAGGTCAGTTTGTCCCCCAGTATAACCCCCCCCCAAGTCAGTCCTTCCCCCAGTATAATCCCCTCAGGTCAGTCTGTTCCCCAGTATAATCCCCCCAGGTCAGTCTTTCCCCCAGTATAATCCCCCCAAGGTCAGTCTATCCCCCAGTATAATCCTCCCAGGTCAGTCTGTCCCCCAGTATAATCCCCCCAGGTCAGTCTTTCCCCCAGTATAACCCCCCCAGGTCAGTCTTTCCCCCAGTATAATACCCCAGGTCAGTCTGTCCCCCAGTATAATCCCCCCAGGTCAGTCTTTCCCCCAGTATAATCCCCCCAGGTCAGTCTGTCCCCCAGTATAATCCCCCCAGGTCAGTCTTTCCCCCAGTATAATCCCCCAGGTCAGTCTTTCCCCCAGTATAATCCTCTCAGGTCTGTCTGTCTTCCAGTATTATCCCCCAGGTCAGTCTTTCCCCCAGTATAATCCCCCCAGGTCAGTCTGTCCCCCAGTATAATCCCCCCAGGTCAGTCTTTCCCACAGTATAATCCCCCCAGGCCAGTGTATCCCCCAGTATAATCCCCCAGGTCAGTCTGTCCCCCAGTATAATCCCCCCTGGTCTATTTGTCCCCCAGTATAACCTTCCCCAGGTCAATCTGTCCCCCAATATAATCCCCCCAGGTCAGTCTGTCCCCCAGTATAATCCCCCAGGCCAGTTTGACCCCAGTATAATACCCCCAGGTCAGTCTGTCCCGCAGTATAATCCCCCCTGGTCAGTCTTTCCCACAGTATAATCCCCCCAGGCCAGTGTATCCCCCAGTATAATCCCCCAGGTCAGTCTGTCCCCCAGTATAATCCCCCCAGGTCAGTCTGTCTTCCAGTATAATCCCTCTTTGGTCAGTCTGTCTTCCAGTATAATCCCTCTTTGGTCAGTCTGTCCCCCAGTACATCCACCCAGGTCTATCTGTCCCCCAGTATAACCTTCCCCAGGTCAGTCTGTTCCCCAATATAATCCCCCCAGGTCAGTCTTTCCCACAGTATAATCCCCCCAGGCCAGTGTATCCCCCAGTATAATCCCCCAGGTCAGTCTTTTCCTCAGTATAATCCCCCCAGGTCAGTCTGTCTTCCAGTATAATCCCTCTTTGGTCAGTCTGTCTTCCAGTATAA